>NW_022589768.1:8457966-8462349 GCF_004348235.1 Phoca vitulina | reverse complement strand
CACCCCATCCCTCCCACCCCACCCCCCACTCCAGCAACCCTCAGTTTGTTTCCTGAGATTAAGAATTCCTCATATCAGTGAGGTCATATGATACATGTCTTTCTCTGTTTGACTTATTTCGCTCAGCATAATACCCTCCAGTTCCATCCACGTCGTTGCAAATGGCAAGATCTTATTCCTTTTGATGGCTGCATAATATTCCATTGTATATATATACCACATCTTCTTTATCCATTCATCTGTTGATGGACATCTTGGCTCTTTCCACAGTTTGGCTATTGTGGACATTGCTGCTATAAACATCGGGGTGCACGTAGCCTTTCGGGTCCCTACTTTTGTATCTTTGGGGTAAATACCCAGTAGTGCAATTGCTGGATCATATGGTAGCTCTATTTTCAACTTTTTGAGGAACCTCCATACTGTTTTCCAGAGTGGCTGCACCAGCTTGCATTCCCACCAACAGTGTAGGAGGGTTCCCCTTTCTCCGCATCCCCGCCAACATCTGTCATTTCCTGACTTGTTAATTTTAGCCATTCTGACTGGTGTGAGGTGGTATCTCATTGAGGTTTTGATTTGGATTTCCCTGATGCCGAGCGATATTGAACACTTTTTCATGTGTCTGTTGGCCATTTGGATGTCTTCTTTGGAGAAATGTCTGTTCATGTCTTCTGCCCATTTCTTGATTGGATTCTTTGTTCTTTTGGTGTTGAGTTTGATGAGTTCTTTATAGATTTTGGATACTAGCCCTTTATCTGATATGTCATTTGCAAATATCTTCTCCCATTCTGTCAGTTGTCTTTTGGTTTTGTTGACTGTTTCCTTTGCTTTGCAAAAGCTTTTTATCTTGATGAAGTCCCAATAGTTCATTTTTGCCCTTGCTTCCCTTGCCTTTGGCGATGTTTCTAGGAAGAAGTTGCTGCGGCTGAGGTCGAAGAGGTTGCTGCCTGTGTTCTCCTTTAGGATTTTGATGGACTCCTGTCTCACATTGAGGTCTTTCAACCATTTGGAGTCTATTTTTGTGTGTGGTGTAAGGAAATGGTCCAGTTTCATTCTTCTGCATGTGGCTGTCCAATTTTCCCAACACCATTTGTTGAAGAGACTGTCTTTTTTCCATTGGACATTCTTTCCTGCTTTGTCGAAGATTAGTTGACCATAGAGTTGAGGGTCCATTTCTGGGCTCTCTATTCTGTTCCATTGATCTATGTGCCTGTTTTTGTGCCAGTACCATACTGTCTTGATGATGACAGCTTTGTAGTAGAGCTGGAAGTCTGGAATTGTGATGCCGCCAGCTTTGCTTTTCTTTTTCAACATTCCTCTGGCTATGCGGGGTCTTTTCTGGTTCCATACAAATTTTAGGATGATTTGTTCCATTTCTTTGAAGAAAGTGGATGGTATTTTGATGGGGATTGCATTGAATGTGTAGATTGCTCTAGGTAGGATTGATATCTTCACAATATTTGTTCTTCCAATCCATGAGCATGGAACGTTTTTCCATTTCTTTGTGTCTTCCTCAATTTCTTTCATGAGTATTTTATAGTTTTCTGAGTACAGATCCTTTGCCTCTTTGGTTAGATTTATTCCTAGGTATCTTATGGTTTTGGGTGCAATTGTAAATGGGATCGACTCCTTAATTTCTCTTTCTTCTGACTTGTTGTTGGTGTATAGGAATGCCACTGACTTCTGTGCATTGATTTTATATCCTGCCACTTGACTGAATTCCTGTATGAGTTCTAGCAGTTTTGGGGTGGAGTCTTTGGGATTTTCCACATAAAGTATCATATCATCTGCAAAGAGTGAGAGTTTGACTTCTTCTTTGCCAATTTGGATGCCTTTGATTTCTTTTTGTTGTCTGATTGCTGTGGCTAGGACTTCCAATACTATGTTGAATAGCAGTGGTGATAGTGGACATCCCTGCCGCGTTCCTGACCTTAGGGGGAAAGCTCTCAGTTTTTCCCCATTGAGAATGATATTCGCTGTAGGTTTTTCATAGATGGCTTTTATGATATTGAGGTATGTACCCTCTATCCCTATACTCTGAAGAGTTTTGATCAAGAAAGGATGCTGTACTTTGTCAAATGCTTTTTCTGCATCTATTGAGAGGATCATGTGATTCTTGTTTTTTCTTTTGTTAATGTATTGTATCACGTTGATTGATTTGCGGATGTTGAACCAACCTTGCAGCCCAGGGATAAATCCCACTTGGTCGTGGTGAATAATCCTTTTAATGTACTGTTGGATCCTATTGGCTAGTATTTTGGTGAGAATTTTTGCATCCATGTTCATCAGGGATATTGGTCTGTAATTCTCCTTTTTGATGGGGTCTTTGTCTGGTTTTGGGATCAAGGTAATGCTGGCCTCATAAAATGAGTTTGGAAGTTTTCCTTCCATTTCTATTTTTTGGAACAGTTTCAGAAGGATAGGTATTAATTCTTCTTGAAATGTTTGGTAGAATTCCCCTGGGAAGCCATCTGGCCCTGGGCTTTTGTGTTTTGGGAGATTTTTGATGACTGCTTCTATTTCCTTAGTGGTTATAGGTCTGTTCAGGTGTTCTATTTCTTCCTGGTTCAGTTTTGGTAGTTGATACATCTCTAGGAAATCATCCATTACTTCCAGGTTATCTAATTTGTTGGCATAGAGTTGCTCATAATATGTTCTTATAATTGTTTGTATTTCCTTGGTGTTGGTTGTGATTTCTCCTCTTTCATTCATGATTTTGTTGATTTGGGTCATTTCTCTTTTCTTTTTGATAAGTCTGGCCAGGGGCTTATCAATCTTGTTAATTCTTTCAAAGAACCAGCTCCTAGTTTCGTTGATCTGTTCTACTGTTCTTTTGGTTTCTATTTCATTGATTTCTGCTCTGATCTTTATTATTTCTCTTCTCCTGCTGGGTTTAGGCTTTATTTGCTGTTCTTTCTCCAGCTCCTTTAGGTGTAGGGTTAGGTTGTGTACTTGAGACCTTTCTTGTTTCTTGAGAAAGGCTTGTATTGCTATATACTTTCCTCTTAGGACTGCCTTTGCTGTATCCCAAAGATTTTGAATAGTTGTGTTTTCATTTTCATTGGTTTCCATGAATTTTTTTAATTCTTCTTTAATTTCCTGGTTGACCCATTCATTCTTCAGTAGGATGCTCTTTAGCCTCCATGTATTTGAGTTCTTTCTGACTTTCCTCTTGTGATTGAGTTCTAGTTTCAAAGCATTGTGGTCTGAAAATAGGCAGGGGATGATCCCAATCTTCTGGTACCGGTTGAGACCTGATTTATGACCTAGGATGTGATCTATTCTGGAGAATGTTCCATGGGCACTAGAGAAGAATGTGTATTCCGTTGCTTTGGGATGGAATGTTCTGAATATGTCTGTGAAGTCCATTTGGTCCAGTGTGTCATTTAAAGTCTTTATTTCCTTGTTGATCTTTTGCTTAGATGATCTGTCCATTTCAGTGAGGGGGGTGTTAAAGTCCCCCACTATTATTGTATTGTTGTCGATGTGTTTCTTTGCTTTTGTTATTAATTGCCTTATATAATTGGCTGCTCCCATGTTAGGGGCATAGATATTTACAATTGTTAGATCTTCTTGTTGGATAGACCCTTTAAGTATGATATAATGTCCTTCCTCATCTCTTATTACAGTCTTTGGTTTAAAATCTAATTTGTCTGATATAAGGATTGCCACCCCAGCTTTCTTTTGGTGTCCATTAGCATGGTAAATGGTTTTCCACCCCCTCACTTTCAATCTGGGGGTGTCTTTGGGTCTAAAATGAGTCTCTTGCAGACAGCATATCGATGGGTCTTGTTTTTTAATCCAATCTGATAGCCTGTGTCTTTTGATTGGGGCATTTAGCCCATTTACATTCAGGGTAACTATTGAAAGATAGGAGTTCAGTGCCATTGTATTGCCTGTAAAGTGACTGTTACTGTATATTGTTTGTGTTCCTTTCTGGTCTATGTTGCTTTTAGGCTCTCTCTTTGCTTAGAGGACCCCTTTCAATATTTGTTGTAGGGCTGGTTTCGTGTTTGCAAACTCCTTTAGTTTTTGTTTGTCCTGGAAGCTTTTTATCTCTCCTTCAATTTTCAATGACAGCCTAGCTGGATATAGTATTCTTGGCTGCATATTTTTCTCATTTAGTGCTCTGAATATGTCCTGCCAGTCCTTTCTGGCCTGCCAGGTCTCTGTGGATAAGTCTGTTGCCAATCTAATGTTTCTACCATTGTAGGTTACATATCTCTTCTCCCGAGCTGCTTTCAGGATTTTCTCTTTGTCTCTGAGACTCGTAAGTTTTACTATTAGATGTCGGGGTGTTGACCTATTTTTATTGATTTTGAGAGGGGTTCTCTGTGCCTCCTGGATTTTGATGCCTGTTTCCTTCCCCAAATTAGGGAAGTTCTC
>NW_022589768.1:8389962-8452966 GCF_004348235.1 Phoca vitulina | reverse complement strand
TGTCCTTCCTCATCTCTTATTACAGTCTTTGGTTTAAAATCTAATTTGTCTGATATAAGGATTGCCACCCCAGCTTTCTTTTGGTGTCCATTAGCATGGTAAATGGTTTTCCACCCCCTCACTTTCAATCTGGGGGTGTCTTTGGGTCTAAAATGAGTCTCTTGCAGACAGCATATTGATGGGTCTTGTTTTTTAATCCAATCTGATAGCCTGTGTCTTTTGATTGGGGCATTTAGCCCATTTACATTCAGGGTAACTATTGAAAGATAGGAGTTCAGTGCCATTGTATTGCCTGTAAAGTGACTGTTACTGTATATTGTTTGTGTTCCTTTCTGGTCTATGTTGCTTTTAGGCTCTCTCTTTGCTTAGAGGACCCCTTTCAATATTTGTTGTAGGGCTGGTTTCGTGTTTGCAAATTCCTTTAGTTTTTGTTTGTCCTGGAAGCTTTTTATCTCTCCTTCAATTTTCAATGACAGCCTAGCTGGATATAGTATTCTTGGCTGCATATTTTTCTCATTTAGTGCTCTGAATATGTCCTGCCAGTCCTTTCTGGCCTGCCAGGTCTCTGTGGATAAGTCTGTTGCCAATCTAATGTTTCTACCATTGTAGGTTACAGATCTCTTCTCCCGAGCTGCTTTCAGGATTTTCTCTTTGTCTCTGAGACTCGTAAGTTTTACTATTAGATGTCGGGGTGTTGACCTATTTTTATTGATTTTGAGAGGGGTTCTCTGTGCCTCCTGGATTTTGATGCCTGTTTCCTTCCCCAAATTAGGGAAGTTCTCTGCTATAATTTGCTCCATTATACCTTCTGCACCTCTCTCTCTTTCTTCTTCTTCTGGGATCCCAATTATTCTAATGTTGTTTCGTCTTATGGTATCGTTTATTTCTCGAATTCTGCCCTCGTGATCCAGTAGTTGTTTATCTCTCTTTTTCTCAGCTTCTTTATTTTCCATCATTTGGTCTTCTATCTCACTGATTCTTTCTTCTGCCTCATTTATCCTAGCAGTTAGTGCCCCCATATTTGATTGCACCTCATTAATAGCCTTTTTGATTTCTACTTGGTTCGATTTTAGTTCTTTTACTTCTCCAGAAAGGGTTTCTCTAATAACTTCCATGTTTTTTTCAAGCCCAGCTAGTATCTTTAAAGTGATGATTCTGAACTCTAGATCTGACATCGTACTAATGTCCGTATTGAGTAGGTCCCTGGCAGTCGGTACTACCTCTTGTTCTTTTTGTTGAGGTGATTTTTTCCGTCTTGTCATTTTGTGCAGAGGAGAATAGATTAATGAGAGAACAAAATGCTAGCAGGGTAACAACGTCCCCAGAAAATATACTCTAAACAAATCAGAAAAGACCTGAAGCAGTGGGAAAAGAAAGGGAAAGAGAGAAAAAAGAAAAGGAAAGAAAAAAAGAAAAAAGAAAAAGATAAAGTTAAAAACAAACAAAAGCAGAACAAAACAAAACAAAACAAAAACAGAATGTGATCAAATATGATCAGGCTGGATTATAGATCAGTGCCACACACTAGATTTTGGGTGTATTTTGGTCTGTTAAAAGAAAGTCCCTCCCAAAATTTTAAAGAAAGAAAAACTTATATATGTACAAAAATAAGGGTTGATATGATGAAGGGATGGAATATGACTGTAAAGATGGAAATTATAAAAAATTTTAAAAAAGGATTTGATAAGTTGTTTGAAAAAAGAAAGAAGAGGATTAAAAAAAAAAAGAAAGAAAGAAAAAAGGGAGAGAATGTGATCAGGCAGGGGAGTAGAAAAAAACCCTACACTAGAGATTTAGAGTATATTTTGATCTGTTAGAAGAAACTATCTCAAGATTTTAAAGAGAGAACAACTTATATATATATGCCAAAAATACGGGTAACTACTATGAAGGGATAGAATATGACTTCCAAAAAGTGGTCGCTTTTCTGTTCAGAGAGTTGTTGCTCTTCTTTTCTTTGATCTCCTGTTGAGTTTGTAGGTGTTCAGAATGGTTTGATCCCTATCCAGCTGAATTCCTGAGAGGAGAGGAAATCCAGGTCTCCTACTCCTCCGCCATCTTGCTCCGCCCCCCCTCTTCTTCAATTTCTTTCATGAGTGTTCTGTAGTTCCTAGAGTATAGATCCTTTACCTCTTTGGTTAGGTTTATTCCAACATCTTTTTAATTTCACCCCATTTGTATCTTTGAATTTAAGTGTGTCTGTAGAGAAGATATATTTGGATTATGATTTTTAAATCCCGTCTAACAATTTCTGCCATTTGATGACAATACATAGTCCATTCACATTTAATGTAATTATTGTCAGGTTAGAATTACATCTGCCATTTTGCTCTTTGTGTTCTATACATTTCTGATCTTTTTGCTCCTTTATTACTCCTATGATTTTTGTTAAATAGGATTTTTAATTGTATCATTTTAATTCCTTCACTGTTTTTCTTACTATTTTAAGTTATTTTTCAAGTGGTTGTTCTAAGGATTATGATACGTACTTTAACTTATGACAACCTACTTTAGACTGATAGTAAATTAATGCTTTTCTTGTCTTCTTTATTTTTTTATGTGGATTTGAGTTACCACCCAGTGTCATTTTATTTCAACTTATATGAACTTAAATGAAATATTTTTAAGTATTTTTCTTATGACATGTCAGCTACAAAATAACTCAGCCTTTGTCTGGCAATCTCTTTATTTTGTCTTCATTTTGAAGGATAGCTTTTCAGGATACAAAATTATGGTTGACAACTTTTGTTTTGGTTTGTTTTTTGCTTTCATCGCTCTGAGTATGTCATTCCATTGCATTCTGACTTCTATTGTTTCTGATGGTAAGTCAACTGCTGGTTTTATTTTCTGTGCCCTGTATATTAAGAACATATTTTCCTTGCCTTTGGCTATGAACAGTTTGGATACAATGTGTCTAATGGATCTTACTTGGAACTTTTTGAGTTTCTTTGTTCTGTAGATGATATTGTTCATAAGATTTAGGAAGTTTTTGTCTACTAATTTTTCAAATATCTTTTTCTGGCATTTCTCTATCTCCTCTTCTTCTGGGACTCCAGTGATGTGTGTTTTGGTATCCTCTGCATTTGAGGTCTTTATTCATCATAACCTTTTCTTCTCTGTTCTTCAGAGTGGATAATTTATTGATCTATCTTTAAGTTCACTGATTCCTTCTTATGACATCTCAATTCTGCTATTGTTTTTCTCTAATGAAATTTTCATTTTAGTTATTATATTTTTTGACAGGCAAAACAATTTATTTATGTAGACAAAGTGGTTTACAATGATTTGTAAACAGTCAACAATGATTAATGAGGTTATATTAGATAAAGTAGATTTTTTCCATGGCTTACTGTTTTGCTCTATCCCATGTGCATCTCTGGTTAGCAGACATTTTTGCCAATACTACAAAATGAAGTGGTCCTTCTTTGCTTTCTATGTAGAAGGTTTGAGTCCTTAACAAAGCTATACATGATTCTATGGCAAAGTCTGTAGTGTGCTGTGGAAAGAAAATAGACATTGTAGCTATAGTCATTTTCTATGGTGTGGAGCAAATTACTACAAGATTAGTAACTTGAAATAATACTAATTTCTGCAGTTCCTATCATGCATATGTGAAGACAGAGTCACACAATGATATATGGACAACTTAGATTCTGTTTGGTTTATTTTGCTTGTGTGCACAGCTTTCTAGTCAGCTGGGTATAAGTGGAAAAGTTAGCAAGGCCCCTTATTGCTGTGTCCTTTCCCATATTTCCCTGCTAAATTTTTTACTACTATGCCACTTCACTGCTTAGCGCAACTAGGTCCACATCTTAGACTAACTGATCAGCTGGTCTTTGATTCATTTGTGGCAGAGCTAGCTATGATTACCAACAATGCTGTTAGTACAGGGTATTGTTTTTCCCATTTGCTGCAAATAAGGTCAACGCTCTCCACCAGTAAAACTTCTAGTTTTCACAGACTGGCCCATTCTGGTAGAGCTATCATGTCAACAAGTGAGGAAGAGGGGATGGGAGTAGCCCAAAACAAGAATATGCCACAGACTTCCAATTGTCTATTCTTTCATGAATAACTGCTTCCCAACTTGATGGATGCATATGGTTGATTTCCAAAGCCCCATATGGTTGTTTCTTTTTTATCTTTCTAAAATATTTTTTTCCAGTTTTATAACTGGTTTTTGGGGAGAGGATTTGCTGAGCAAATCTCTGCCATGTTGGGAGTTCTGTCTCAAAAAATTATTTTTGAAAGAAGGAATAAATGAATCAATAAGAATGGAGCTATCATCGTTCCCCCATAAAAAAAATTAAGACGTGGTATCCCATGCTCATCCTTTTTATTATATATCAAGCCCCCTCATGATCTTAATCTATATCTTTGATTCCTAACACCCTTTTTAATATGCGGTCCCTGGAACTGGATGCAGTTCTGTAGGCATGTCTTACTCATTCAAGTAGTTATAATTTACCTCTGGAGGACAGATTTCCTGAGGATCTATCTTCCTATAGTAAAGAGGCAACAATAAAGTTTGATCTTTTCAATAGACTTTGTTTAGGCTCAGACTGAGGGTCCATGGTGGGAAACTAGTGAGAAAAACCACTAGGATAAATTGCCATGGGAGCAATTGGGGGTTGATATCGTGACTATCTTTATCCTTCAATTTTTGATGGTAGCAATAGAAATAGCCATAGGAATAAAAGCCAACTGTAGTAGTATTAATAAAAACCAACATTTCTTGAACGCCTTTCCTATTTCAGGCACCTTCTTAGGTGCTTTACAGGTTAGTTATTATTCCTTTAATCTTTGCCACCCCACTGATGACAAAACCAAAATCAGCTGGAGTAAGCAACCTGCCTAAAATTGCAGAGCTGGCAAATGGCTGAGCTCGAGTTTTAGCACGGATACTCTGGATCCAGAGCTGGCCGCTTATTAACTATGCAGTGCTGCTCATTATCCAGTGCGGGGAGTTTTCTCATTGGAAGCTAATCCGGGAATGTCTTGCCTTACCATTGCCAGTTCTGGAGGAGATTGAGGGAAGATGACTGGGGTAAAATTTTAAACGAGTCCAATTTACAGCACATTTTAGTGTTGCGTGGTTCCAGTTCATGCAGATGTCTGCTTTACCTCAAAAAATCGCAAGTTCCTAGGAAAAGTCCCTAAGAAGCAGGCCCTCTGGTTGCTGAAGCAGCCACACTGCTATGCACATTGGAAGTACTTCCTGTATAATAAGTAGCCATCCCCTCCATTAGAACAATTGCACACAAATCAGGATGGGGCTGGGGAATTCAAATAACAGTTGCTGGCAGCCACTGAATCTGAGGGCATTAGATAAGTGGAACTAGAGATTCTGAAAATAAGGTGATACTTTCCAATGATTTTTTTTTTTTTTTTGGACAATCTTATGCAAACCACACAAAGAACCAGAATAGCAAGTTGCATGAGAATAATGTTGCTGAAATCCTGATAGCTTTTATAACAGATGGAAATGGGATCATGTCTGGAATGGAGAAAGCTCTGACCAATTTCGTCCCCAAGTTCTGGAAGTGACAGAAAGGCACAGGTTATGCCAGGCTCAGCCTCTACCACCCCCTGAGGCCATTTCTATTAGCCTGTGAGGCCAAATCCTCATCCTAGGAGAGCAAGGCTCCTCCTGCCCTGGTAGCATTCTGCTTGCCTCGGAAACAGAGTGGATAGGGCCTCTGTCCATAATATGCTTTAAATTTAATGGGAGGTTCATAGAAGGAGCTGTTCTTTTCAATCATGTTATGGTTTTGAAAATAAAGAAGGATTTGTTACTCTTCCCATTGCTTTTGCAGCCAATCATTTTGGCCAAGGAGACCTCAACACTATTGCTTTGTGGTTTCCATAGCATAAGCTTATCCACCTAAGTGGTGGTATGATACTCAATCTCTCTCAATTCAGTTGTGTGCAGTGGGAATGGAAAGAAGATGTTGTTTGGCTATTTCCCAACTATAAAACACCTATTTAGTACCAGTTAAAATGTACTGATAAATGGATTCAAAAGGACAGTCATGTTCAGGGCTTGGGAAATAGAAAGACGTTACCATGCTTGCTGCCTTAGGCTGTGGACATTACTTATTCATTCCCTCATTCATTATTTTATTAAATAGTGTCTGCGCATGGCATGGATTAAATGCAGAGGAATTACCAATATGCAGAGGACACATGCATTGCCTTACTTGACTTCTCCATCTTTTCTCTGTCACTTCCATTCCCTCCCCCATCCTATTGTTCAGTCATGTCTGCATCTATCACATGTCCTCTTTGTGAATAGAACTTCACTGTGTTTTACCAAAGAACCAAGTATTCAGTTGCCTCCAACCCCAGGTGTCCCACCTGCCATGTTGCCTCTTTCTGTTTTGTTTGCATCTGTTTCAGATTATTTTTCTCCATCAAAACCTACTTTCTTTCTCTCTCTCATTTCCCTTGGAATCTACCACACGTTTTTATTAATGCAGAGAAAGAATAATTATTGGTATGCTTACTTAAATTCTCTCTGGTCATTTCCCTCAACTATAAAATGAGAATGATAAGAGTAGCTATCTGATATGTTGTTGTCAGGCTTAAATGAGATCATATTAGAGAAGTGCTTAAAATAATACATACCACATGGCAAGCACTCATTCATCACTCTTCATATCATGGGATCATTCCAAACCCTTTAAAAAAATTGCACAATAATTTTCTCCTGGTAACCAACAACATCAATAATAATAGATAGCATTGGTATTAATTAGATGCCATGTGAAGCACCTTATCTCATTAATTATTGCCGTGTCTATTTTACTGATAAAGAAACTGGGCTATAGAAAATTAATAATCATTCTCTGACATCACCTCTAAAATGTGTTTGGACAGGCTTTTTGATCAACTGTTGAATGGACTAGATTTATAAGGTACTTTAGACCATCTGATTAAGGGTGAGTGATGTCACAAATCACAGCAGTGAAGGGATCACCCAGTCTTATCCCTTCTAAGTGCTTTCCTGATAGCATCACCCTCATCTACTATTTTGGGAAAGAGGGCAATAAGTGGGAGAAAGGAGTGCAGGTATAAAGCCACAGAGAGGAAATTGGGAGCTAGACCTGTGGGTTCTCTTGTTCCTGAGAATACGAATCATCGGGTTTTGGGGCAGGTGGTGACCCTATCTCACATCTAAGTCTCCCAGAACTGGTGCATTCTGCCCACCTGACCCTGTAGGAAGGGGCCATAAATGACTGATGGGGATGAACAGTAAAGACAGAAAGGCCCATCTCGCAGTCAAGGACAAGACATTACTGCTCTGCCCTGGGCATCAAGAACTAGAAATGTGGTTGAAGTGATAAGACACATATTGAACCTGTTCAGTGAGTGAAACTTTCTGTCTTCCTAGAATTTTATGAAAACTCCTTTAAAAGAGTACATTTTTCAGACCAAATCTGCCAGGCTTAGTTCCAACTGATTCATGGATTCCCCCAAGTTCTTCCATCCTCGTGATCTCTTGAGTGGTAACTGGCTTGATTAAAAAAAAAAAAAAAAGAGTCTGCGTCTGGGTAGGGGCAGGAGCAGGAAAGAAAGGCAGGGCATCATCTCAAGCCGGGTCGGGAAGGCATGGAGATGATAAGCAGTGGGGTCCGTGACAAGCATTCATGTATGGGACATGCCAGAGCCTCTCCAGAAGAGCAGCGGGGGTGGCCAACAGAGATTTGGGTTCAACACAAGGAGAGAGAGATGGTGATGAGCTCAGGCTCATTTTAGTAAATGGTTTGCCTACAGCAGGGGTACGTTTTTATTTTTTATTTTTAAGTTCCGAAAAGGCTGCCAAGTCTACCTCGCTCAAAATGGCCCTGCGCCTGTGACAGTGGAACAACTCCATAGACATCCGTTGAATGGATGGACTGATGGCCAGTCCTTTCGTGAGAGTCTCTTAAAGCACCTCATGAATTCTCCCACTACCTGGAAACTCTATTCTGATCCATGTTCAACTTCCATGCACGATGCAGACCATGTGACTTCAAGAACACTTAGCTACTCTGCTCATGCCCCTGTTGCATCGGCATTGGTTATAATACCTTCCTACATTCCTGAGAATTCTAAATGCCCCAGGGCTTGTGTAGCTGCAGCAGGCCTATCATCTGAGATCAACACCTAGTGGGTTATAGGAAGTGGCCATCATACCATCCAGTAAGCCCTTTTTGTGGATGCAGGGGAGAGGAATGAGGTGGGGACCTATGGAGTAGATCCCTTATCCATAAGGCACCTTCCTGAGAAGGTTTGAAGCTGTGGTTCTCCCCTGGAGCTGCACTTAGAGTCACCTGGATGAACTTCTAACATGCACAGATGCCCACATTTCACCCGGGACCAATGACATCAGAACCTCTGGATGTAAGGCTCAGGCTTGGTCTTTTTTAAGCTCCCCAGATGGATCATATTGTAGTCAGAGTTAAAAGCCAATGAGTTGTGGTTCTCTAACTTTGCTGCAATCAGAATCACATGGGGTTGTTGCAAAACCCTCAAAGCCCAGGCCCACACTCCATACCATTTAAATAAAATTCTCTGGAGTAGGACTCAGGTATCCGCATTTTTACAACTCCCCAGATGATCCCAGTGAGCAGTCGAGTTTGAGAATACATAGTTTAGGAGAAGGTGAGGATGTATATGTCCTTGGTATGCTGAACCACTGTTATTTGCTAGTTGAATGCCAATTAAATGCACTGATTTGGGGCTTCAACTAAAACTACATTATATGCCTTCTGCTCATACAAGGTTCAGCCTTGACACGAATAAGCATTAGTGGTTAAGGAAGCAGCAGAGAGCTAATTACTTTATTTTTTATATCATGATTCTTAGGCATCAGAAATAACAGAAATAAAATTAGCTGTTATTGCTTCAGTTCCGATCCTCATAGCAATCTTGAGAAGTAGATAATATTATTCTAATTTTAAAGATGAAGAAATTTATATGTAAAGAAATTAAGGCACTTGTCCAAGGTTACCTAGGGCATAATTGCTGGAATCAGGATCTGGACCATAATATAATGACACCAAATCTCACGCTCTGCTAACTACACTTGGCTGCCTTTATTTTTTAAGAGTGGATTGAAATATAATTTACATACCATAAAGTTCACCTGTTTTAAGTGTACAGTGATTTCTAGAAAATTTACAGAGTTGTGCAACCATCACCACATCTAGTTTAAAACATTTCCATTATCCCTAAAACATCCCTTGTGCCCATTTACTTGACTGGCTTTTGAAGAACATTGGGCTAGAAATCAGAAGACCTGGGTTTTACTCCCAAGCCTGTCACTTACCTAATTCTCTGACCTTGAAGAGTCCCTTAAACTCCCTGGGTCTCCGTTTTTTTAAATGAGTCACTTAGAGATGGTAATTCCTGCCATAGGATAAAGGTCAAATAAAACATTGCATAGAGAAGTGCTTGGTAGCTAAGAAGAGCTCAGAAGAGTAGAAAGGCTGCATTTTTTTAAGATGCTGAAAACCATTTTGCACCTTCCAAGTGCTTTCGACCTGAAACTGAACTCAGAGAGTTGCAATAACACAAGGGGCGCTGTTTCTCCATCCTCACTGTTTTTCTCTTCCACCAACACCCTCACCCCCTTGAGGCCTGTCTCACAACACTCCTTTGGGTGTCTGAAACCTACACCAGTCATCGGATCTGGTGACAGTGTGCATCCCTTCTGAGCACCAGTGTAGCCCAGAGCTCTTGGGTTCATAAGGGCCTTAACTGTCCCTGGCAGGAGCCTGTGGTGCCCATATGCTCCTGTAAAGACTAGTTTTTAGGGAGATGCATGGCGTCCTTCAGCAGGAGAATAAAAACAGAGTAGGTGGATGTTGGTATTTCTCTGGCCCTGTAATTAGCACTCTGATGGGTGAAGAGGGGCCCAGGTGAGAGGTGTTACATCATGGCGGCTAGGGAATGAGGCCAAAGGTTTATGATATTCATCTAAGTCTCAAATCAACAGTCAACTTTGTTTGAGCTCAGCATCTAACCTTTTATTTCCATTTTTAAGCCCTTTGCCTGAGCTGGTTTTCTACCTTCATATAGCTTAGACTGTATACATCCTGAGGGCGTATCGTCTTTAGCCTTATGATTTATTCTAGATGCTAGCATTGATAAGTGTTCACTGAACTCTAAATGGAGCTTCAATCTTCATGCAATTTCTTGCATGTCATTTTGTCTCCATCTCGCAGTATTTGGGTCTTGCCTTCCCTATAGCTAAAACACCTAGAAATTCACAGACTTGCCACTTAGCATCTCAGAGATCTTCATCACTGTTTTTTGATGACTCCAATGATGCTTTACCTGATTGTGATTTGTCACCCCCTTTCAAGCTGGGTCCATGTTTAATGGCCCATCCAGCACACAGAGAAGATAAGAACCTTCTGCGGGCAGAGGGAGAGATAATTGGGATGCCTAGCCCCCTAGTTCTTCTGGAAAGGTCAATCGAGAAGACTTGCATTTATCATTCAGGCCCCGGAATGCTGTGGCATTTCTAAGGGTGCCCAGAGCTTCTGCTGAAGCCCTGGGACCAGGCACCCACGTGAGAGAAGTGGGACTTCCTCCTCCTGAGCTTCAGACAGATTTTAGTATCTCCAGCCACAATGAGAAGCAGGAATAGACAGCTGCACAGAGAAAGGCAATGGTGATATAAATACATGTTTAATTGCACATCAATTATAATTACTTACTAGGCTGCATTTATTTAAAGGCAGTGTAATTAGAGCAAAAACCTTGATTTAATCATAACCTTATCAAACACAGATCCCGTCATCTTCCTGTGCTTGCGCAGTCTGTGTTTCCCTCTGTGCCAGTTGCCAAGGGGAAGGGGGGATGGCAGTGCCCATTTGGGACAGGAAGAAGGCCCTTGCCAAGAATTCTCTTCTCATCTGGGATGCCTGCTCAGAAGCTGCTGAGCGGTTCATCCTGTCTCTTCTTTAGCAGCTCATGATGAGAAAGCCTGATTAGCTAGAATGACTTATTGAAAATATAACTCATCCCTGATGGCAGGCTTCATAACCCAAGAGCCCGAGATTAGTAAGGACATTACATAGGTTCAGCCTCCAGAGATAAATTACTCCTTGGAATGTACTCTCTCCTAGCCCCTAGATCTGATTTCTCATCAATAGTGACAGGCCCTGACTTGACATTGCTGCATAGGGGTGGACCGCAGGCAGGCCGACTGTCTCTCACAGTTAGCTCCAGGCTATGTCTTTGTCCACCTACCTCTCTCTTTCATTATCTCTTGGCTTTTCTGTCCATGGCTCCCTGGAGGCTGAGATGCTATCCCTGACTTTTCTGAAGAAGAACCCGTTCTTCCTGTAAGTGTGTTTAGAAGCAGTGATCCATTGTACATCAGGTGCCTGGGGTCCTTTCTTTAATGACCTTCTCCACGGTTCCTGGGAGATAAAGTGGAAACAAACTCTATTTCCATTTTACGGATTAGAAAGTGGTGGTCTAGATCCAAGAGACAACTCTGTCAGAGGCAGGCAACAACATAAACAGGCAAATGTCTGACGTTCTTCTCTTGGCTAATTTGCTCCGTCATGCAGTTATTTCCTACTCTTTCAGCTAAGCAGAAAACAGGCACGTTTCTGGAATGTTGGTGTTAGTAAATCACGTGTATTGAGCGCCCACGCTGCTGCAGGTGCTACGTCTGCTCCGTTCTTCTCAACAGAGTGCAAGGTGGCCGCCGTTGTTACTTCCATTCCACAGATGAGAAAGAAGTTAATTGCCTGGCTTGAGATCATGCAGTTAGAAATGCAGTGATCACTGCTGTCTGTGGAATGCAAGCTTCGAACCAGGTGCTGCCTCGCACCCTTTATGTATCTTATCTCATCTTATTTTTACAACTCTGGACGAGGCATTGTTATCCTCACTTTGCAAATGAAGAAAATAAGCTCTGAAAAATGAAGCTCATGGCATAATTGTTTCATGACTAGAGACTGATGAAGCCAGGTTTTGGACTCAAACTCCCAAATGCTCTCCTCTGTGCCCACCTGTCCTCCTCACCCAGGTGGCACCCCCAGCCATCCAGTGGCACAATCCAGAAATCCAGGCACCGTGCTGGAAACTTCTGTCACCTGTCACATTGTGTCTATTACCAGTTTCTGTCCATTTCATATTCTTAATACCTCTTGAATATATCCCCATTCCTTTTCCACTCATGGTCAGCATGCTTGTCCAAACCATCATAATCTCTTATTTGGGCTCCTGCAGTTACTGTCCAACTGGGCATCTTGTTTCTACTATTTATTCCACCCAGACCATTTCCTATATATTAACCAGAGTGAACTTTAAAAAATGCAAATGGGGACATATCACTCTTCTGCTAAAATTGCTCCGACAGCTTCCCACCCTTCTTTATGGTAGAGGACATAATCCCTTCTGTGGTCTTTGTTTCTTTTCAATATGGGATCCCTACCTATCTCTCTAACCTCTTCTAAAAGTAATCTCCTTATCTCCTTGCTCCAGCCATTTGGCCTCCTTTCATTTCCTCTTACAAGTTTGCTCCCCAAAAACAAGCTCCATGGGTATGATCTCCTCTACTTGGACTCCCCACCAACTCTTCCTCACCTTCCTCTGCCTCGTTAACTGTTCCCCATCTTTGAATCTCAACTTAAGAGTAGCCTCTCTGAGGAGGCCCTTCCTGACCCTTTCAGGAAGATCAGACCCTCCCGTCACACACACATATGCATCCACTATTCATTATGTACTCACGTTACTAGTTCATTTATACTTGGCTCCCCACTGGGCTCTAAGATGTGACAGTGTGGGGACTGTGTCCATCTCATCGGGGTCTCCCTGGCATCTAGTACAGCAGCTGATACCTAGAAGGTTCTCAATTAAGTACTGATTGAAACAATGAGTGAATATGCTCAAATCAGTCTAGAATCCATAATCCATTTCTTCATTTCTTTCTATCTGGCTTTCTCTTTATTCCACAACTTCTTTACCTCATCCGACAGCCAGGGCTCTTCTTTCACAAATGTTTTTTGGCACTGTCGTCTTGGGCTCTTGCCTTTAATATGAGCCATAGCCAGAAGTTTCCTTTCCTTCCAAAACAGTCTTTCCAGTTCCCTTTCTTCATTCTGGCCAAGTAACACCTTGTAGCCACTCTACACAGGCTGAGCTCCCCAGATACCGCTTTGGCAAGGATTATATAAGCCCGTGCTGGTGATATAATATCTACAGCACAGATTTCAACATAGCCGCCCAGGAGGCAGACATGTTGTTCAGTGGTAGATGAGCGTATCACAAGGAAAAAAAAATGCAAAAACTCGGAATGAAAATGGAGAAATAATTGCTCAGAAGGAAATATTGAAGAAAAGTATGGGAAAAAAGTGAAGAAAATAATTGAAAAAAAATGAGACTTAACAGAACCTTTTAAAACTGAATGGAATGGGGCCCTGGAGGACATTTTGGGGAGAAGGTTTACCAGCCTCTTTAAGGCTGTGCCAGGCACTGTGCTAAATCCTGGGGCCAGAGGTAAATGCAAAACCAATGCTGATCTAAAGGAGTTCCCAATACCAAGCCTGCTGGTGTGCCAGGGAATGCATGTGCATGTGTGTGCATGTGCGTGTAAGGGAAAGCGGGGTCGGCTGCAATATGGTAAATAATCACTCTTTTATCCATTCACTAAACATTCATTGTGAGCCTGCTATGCTCAGGACACTGTTTTAGGCACTATGTCTCTTGAGATACAACAGTAAACAAGGAGACATAGCCTCCTGCTCTGAGAGCTTATGTTCTCAGATGGGAGTGGGGGTGGCAGCAGGGAGAGATTACATAACTTATTATTTATTATTATTATATTTATGTTTTTAAGTAAGACCTATAGTATATATATATATATATATATATATACACACATACATATACATACATATATATATATACATACATATATATATGTGTGTGTCTGTGTGTGTGTGTGTGTATATATTGTAAGGAAGGTGGGGAGTGCAATGGAGAACAGGAATTTGGGTAGAGTGAGGGGATTCTGAGTGCCGGGGGATGGAGTGTGTGTGTGTGTGTGTGTGTGAAGTAAAGTAGTCATGATCAGTCAGAAAGATACATCATGCCCGACATTGGACCTGTGTGTCTCTCTGCTCAGCACATGATGAGTTCTCAACATGCTGTAGCCAGAATTAGATTAAGTATCACAACTACAATGAACTCCCTTCATTCCTCTTTTGCAAGGGAAATTATGAGGACTATGATTTCCCCGCTTTCCCTCCTGGTATATTTTCTTATTTCTTCCATTTCCTATCAGCTGAGAAGGGAGAAAGAGTTAAATGCAGTCATAAAGCACAGAGGCTGTTCATTAGTGTCTGATTTATAAATGTTTTACACCGCCGCCCAGGCATGTTGGTACTACATGATTACAAATTACGCCTTGGTACCTGCTTCTGCAGCAGGGGTTGCTGTTCGACAACCAAGCCTGGGGAGCTTGATTTCTGGTAGCCTCCCCTGTCCCTGATGTTTCTTTTCCTCTGAGTGTCTGCTGATGTATGCATATGTAGACATACACGTGTCTGGATGAACATAGTCTTCTGTGCTTTGGAACATGTGAATAGGCCTGCGACCTGCCTCAGGTAAATCTATGCTCTGAATGTGTCCCTTGTGGGCAGGAGGCAATGATGAGGTGAAGTAGGTTGATTAACAGCTATTTGATTATGTCTTCCTTGGCATTTGGCTGTTCCTGTGGCTCTGGCCAGCCCATTCAGGGGGTCAGTGGGAGGTAGGAATTTGCATCAGTTTCATTCCTGCCATTAGGGAAGTCAGTGGAATTCCAAGAGATGGGGCTTTTTAAGACTAGATGTTGGAGGGAGGGTGTCATTGATTTTATTGCATGGATGGAAGGGGACTTATCAAGCAGCCCCACCTTTCTCCAAGCTCTCAGGCATTCCTGAAGTCCACTCACCTAAATTCCTCCAGGGGGATTCTCATCCCCATTGATTGACCCCCATTCTCTGTTCAGTTTCATTCAAAAGCATTTATTATGCACCAACCCTAGGCAACAACACACTTCCTGGGGTGCTGGGAGAAGGCATGAAAGTATACCAAAGACATGATATCTGCACTCAGAGAGCTTGAAATCTAGCAGCTGCTAACGCTAATGATTGATCTGGATTGAGCTCACCCTTCAACATGCCAAGGACTGTCTCAAGAACATAGTATCTCATTAATCCCCATAACACTGTGAGTTAGTAATATGATTAACTCCGTTAAATTCATGCCTGAAATGAAGCTTATAAAGGTTTAGTAATGCAACCATAAGGGGGCTTTGAAGACTGAATATCAGGGTTCACACCCGGGCTTAAATTGTTAATATCAATGTTACTTAAGTAACTGTCAAGTTACTTAAACTTCTGTTACTGAGTTTTCCCATGCATACAACTGGAGTAACAATGTGATCTGCCTCATAGGGTTGTTGTAAGGGTCAAAGAAGATAATATATATTGAGTTGTTAGTATTGGGTATTGGCGTGTAGCAAGCACACCACAAATGTTAGCTGTGTTTTAGTATAGCTTCATCAGTGTCCTCAATCTGCCATCAGTATTCCCTGGAAGAGACCAACGTGTTTGAAATGGCCAACTCTAGACTCTACATATTCGTTTGCATTTGTGACTTAACTGTCCAGTTTAGTCACATGGTCAAGCCAACTAGATGGTCATTAAATATCACAAAACAATAATATAATGTAACTTTGGAGATAGCAGTAGCTCATAGCATCAAGTCAAATCTACCGAGCCAGACACTGTTTTAGGTGCCGAGGATTCAGCAATAAATAGTTCAGGAAAATGAGGACGGGAATCTTGCTTTTGCTTGCCTGCCCCTTGTAGTTGTGTGTTCTTATGCAAGTTACCAACCTCTATGGCAATTAGTTTTCTCCTTTTATGAAACTGGAATAACAACAGTATCTACCTCTTTGAATTATTTGGAGCTTAAGTGAGTTGAAAAATACAAACAATAGTCCCTGCACAGAGTAAGTTCTTAGCAAATGTTATTTATGTAAAGGTCTTCAGAAAGTCTATTTCACAGAGAACCAGCATTTATAGGCAGAGCAGGTAATTTATAGCGTACCCTCCACAAAAACGGTAAGATTAGTATTATTAATCAGGTCCTACAGATGAGGAGACTAAACTACATAATAGTTTGTGATATTAACTCAAAGTGGCATAGTAATAAAATTGGGTACTTGCTTTGAACTCACATCTCCATAACCTAAAACAAATGTATTTCCCCACCATGTTGGCCATGAGCATTAGGTAACAGTCACTGGTTGTGCCGAGGATGCGCATACACGTAAACATTCATGGAAGGGTCAGAAGAAGAAGGAAGTGGGAAAGATGGATGTGGGAAATGCACTGCCTAAGGAAAGAACCCCGCATTGGTTAGGACAGACATGCTCGATAGAAACAAACATAGTTGCTGATTGGTGTGGGGAGAAACTGTGAATGGACAGACACATGATTTGCCAATGGGTTTTCTGCGGGTTGACTCAGAAGTCAAGGAGGAGCCCATGCCACCACCTGGCAGGAGGTGAATTGCTGTAGCCACTAGTTAGAGATGTGGAAACAATTAGAGTGATAGATTCCGTGCATATAAATAGAAAGAGTGTGGGACTATATGGATGCTGTGCCATGGTAGGTAATGTGATAGGTGAATACGGGAGCTGGAAAGGCACACAGAGACTCCGGATAAATGATTCCTATAAATAAGCATTGCTCATAGATATTTTGGATGCTTCTCTGTTTATGAACATTTGACATTCACCCCTAAGGAATTGCATATTTCCTCATCAAAAGGAAAAGCAACCATGAAGCCAGTGACTGGATGTCTGATTAGAGCTTTAAACATTTACATCGTGTTAGCTGCCGCAACCACTACTCAGGCTCTAGCTCTGAGCACTTGGGGTCTAACAGATGCCTCACGTGGGACATGTCCAGGAAGCTGTAGTCGTCACTGCCGGCGAAAGCTTACCACCAATTGCTGAGGTTGGTTTTCTTCTAAAAGAAAAAAAAAAAATCCTCATTTTCCCTTCTTGTGATAAGAGAAGTCACCATCCCCTACTCAAGGCAAAGGTGTTCATGGTGTTTATTAGCCAAGATGCCCCCTATAGGTGGCAAGCTTTTTGCACTTTTTTTTTTTTTTTTTAAGATTTTATTTATTTATTTAGGTAGGTAGGTAGTTATTTGAGAGACAGAGAGTGTGTGCAAGTCGGGGGAGGGACAGAGGGAGAGAGAGAACCTCAAGCAGACTCCATGCTCAGTGCGGAGCCCGTTGCGGGGCTCGATCTCATGACCCTGAGATCATGACCTGAGCTGAAAGCAAGAGTCAGACGCTCAACCAGCTGAGCCACCCGGGCGCCCCACTTTTTGCATTTTAAATTTCAGAAAGCTCTCTCTGAATCATGGGCATGGCACAATAATAATTTTAGGAATATGATTATCTCTATGCAATGCTTTGTAGAGGAAAACCTATAGGCTTGAGATCAGATGGACCAGAAACTCACTGTGTGATACCAAACAAGTTCTATACCTGCTTTTTCTCAATTTTGAAAGCGGGGTTATAATAAGTATTTCAAAAAATTAAATGTTATATATACACTACTTAGCCTAGGGCCTGGTATATAGTAGGGTTTCCACAAAAGGTAATCGTTATGATTACGCCCAATGGTCAGAGCAGCAAAGTACTGCCTGTTTGTCCCCACTGCAGGCATCTTGGTGTGCAGAGCTGGTCTCACTACTTCGGTGAAACAGCTTTGCATGAAGACAGAAGGCAAAGAATCCATGAAGAGCTGCCATAGGCTCTTTCATCCCGAGGGGTATAGAGGAAAGAAAGTCTACTTGCTCTGTAGCCCAATCCCTTTGAAAAAATAGCCCAAGCCCAGAGGGACACCTGAACTTATGGTTATGAGTGGTAGTAGATGTAAATACTGAACAGTACATTGATTTTTAGATGCTTTTCCACTAACTTGCTTCGACTCATGGAAAAATAACTTGAGGTCTTCAGTTTTCTCATCTGTGAAGGGAAAGAAGGAAGGGAGGAAGGGAGGAAGGAAGGGAGGAAGGGAGAGAGGAAGGGAGGAGGAAGGAGGGAGGGAGCAGGAAGGAGGGAGGGAGGAGGAAGGAGGGAGAGGGGTATGTAGGTAGGGATGGAGGGAGGGACAGAGGGATGAAAGGAGAGAGGAAAACTGTAATAGTCAATATGTATTGAAAGTGTACTGTACTCAGGAACCATTCTAAGTACTTTCTGCAATAGTGCCTTTCATACAGTCAACAATCCTGAGTTAAGGTACTTTTACCACCCAGCTTTGTAAATGAGAAATTGAGTATACACAGAGTTTAAGTAACTTGGCCTGGTAATTGATATTAGCTAAGGGTAAATCCTGGGCTTGGCTTTATACTATACTAGTAGAGTATGCTAATATGTTACGTGCCTTTATTCTAAGCTACCTCCACCAAAGTCATGATATTGGACTCATTAAAGCCCTAAGTTACCTTTTAACTCCACATGCCATAACTCTTTTATGAATATTTCATGGCAAGAGGACATCAGGAAATCACCAGTCACTGACATGCACTTAGTGGAGCATTGACAAGCATGTGTTCAGTGTGTTTACCGGGTAGCAGGGGGCAGGAGTTACAATGGGCACTCAACAGTGCAGCAAATCACTCTGGATTTCATACCGCCGTGGTATGAATGTCTAGAAGATACATTTATTTGAGTATTCTGCAATCATTCAATGCTAGTGGTTGGAATATGGTGTAGCACAAAACAGCCAAAAATCTCTCCATAGTTTGATTTTTCATAGCGCTTAGAATCTGAAATGATTACATTTGTTTACTGGTTTATTGCCTTTCTCCCCTTTACCACCCCATGGGCATATTTGTTCTCCCTGGAGTAGATGTCTTGTTTACTTGTTCATTCTAGAATCCCCAGCACCCATAACAGAGCTCATGCACTGTGGGAATTACGTAAATAGCTGTTGAGTGAAGAGTGAGTGAACACAACAATGATAAACCCTTGTATAACACTTTATATCATCTCCCTGAAGCTTAGAAAATGCTGGCAGATATAATATTCCATTTGATATTCATCATCAGCCCCACGAGAGAGCTAAAATTACTCTCCTCACTTTACAGAAGAGGAATCAGAGCACCAAAGAGGTTATTTGAATTATCCAAAGGCATACAACATGTAAGTCTCCAATCCCTTTGACTCAAAGCCCCACACTTTGTATTTTGCCACCTCGCAGATGAAACTATGATAATATTTTGGAGGTACCACATCACTGAGCATTTCACAAACCCGGGCCCTTGACATAATTGAATCAGGAAGTGAATATAGGCAAACAGAACCAATTTCTACCTTCTCAGTTCTACAATGACTCTAAAGAAAATAGAGAGTGTACATGATTGAGGTAGATGACCAAGTTTAGATAAACTCCATTTAATTTTCTTTCCTTAATATAACTAAAAGAAAAACCCGTTTCCTAAAGCCAGTCACTGCACTTTCTGTCCAAGGCAAAACCTTAGCTGCACCCATGAGAACCTTAGCCACAGCGTGCCATCCTCAGCAGAATGTTCTACTGTTTCCATCTCTACCTCCCTTTCTTCCATGCCCCATCTGAAGGAATTGGCATCCACAGTTACCCTGCCCAGGTTCAAACCCTAGCTCTGCCTCTTTCCTTCTGTGCAGCTTTGGGGAGAGATAGTTAACCTCCTGGTGTTTCAGACTTTCACAGAATTGTAAGAAGATTAACTACGTGACTATATATGAAGCGCTTAGTTCTAGACCTGGCATGTGACCAAGGGTTTGGTCACTCTTAGCTGTTACCATCATTATTTTCATTGTTATTAGTGTCCTCACATCCAGATGACCTTGCCTCTGCCATCTTCTCCTCCCCCAGGGTCACACTATGAGAAACAGCTCGTCCTTCTCTGCCATCCTCTTTACCTCCATTCTAAATTCTCAAACCACAGTTTCCTTTCATTATAGCCCTAAATATAAGAATGAGACCGTTTGCTTTCTCATAGCTGGGATATGACTCAAAATAAACATTCCATTGAAAGAATTAGAAGTCATCTTATCAAATAAAGGACAATAGATTTATTTTATTTTAATTAATTAATTTAATTAATTTTTAGAGAGTGAGAGAGAGCACATGTGTGGGTGTACAAATGGGGGGGGGAAGAGGGAGAGGGAGACAGAGAGAATCTTGAGCAGGCTCCATGCCCAGCACAGAGTCTGATGTGGGGCTCGATCTCATGACCCTGTGAGCATGACCTGACCTGAAATCAAGAGTCGGATGTTTAACCGACTGAACCACCCAGGTGCCCCTGTTTTTTTTTTTTTAATAGTGACCAGGATCACTGCCTATCTATCCCTTCCTCATTGTGCTATTCCTGACTAGTCTGTTGAACCTCAGTCCCAAATGCCATCCCCCAATGGCCTGAGCAATGCTTACTTCATATCAGTAGGGCATTGATCACACATGTGAAGACAGCATGTAAGTTGGGCTCCTGTTTCTGCGGACAAAACCAGGTGTTGAGGGGATAAGGGGGTGGTGGTTAATTTACTTCCTCTTTCAAGAGTCTTTCAGCAAATAATCATTGAGCACTTACTATTTGCCAAAGAAGGCACTCTGCTAAACATGGGCTGCAGAAATTAGGAAAGTTTCTCAGAGAAGAGGATATCATAAGAGAATTTGGAAGGATGGGTAGAAGTTACACAGAGTGGGTATCAGAGCTCCTGTCTGATGAAGGCATGAGGTGCAAAGATGTGAGGTGAGGATATAGCACCATTGACAGATACGGACCATATCAGTGTGGCTGTGGCATGGGGGGTGGGGGGTCCTAGGGGAGAGAAGAGTAATGTCATAAAAACACTCATATCTGGTGCTCCAGGGATTTAGGTTTTATCCATGTCTTAGGGGTGGGCAAATTCCATTACATAATCATAAATGGTTATGATAATGATAGAATTAATTGGGGTTTTACTCAACCCTCAATTTTCTTTTGTCCATATTGGTCATAGTCTGGATGATACCAGTATGACACTTCCTTCAAGACCATGCTGAACGTGCTGGCACTTGAATTTCCCTCTCACCCAGAGCTGGCAGGATGCTAACTCTACATTTTACAAATCAACTCTCCCACTTGGTAGGTGAGAATAACTTTCTGAATTTTGCGGTATGTATTTCAACTTACTGGCCCCCCTCAGGAATGTGGGATTCTGTATGTGGCAACAGTAAAAACAGTCGTTAACAAAATAAATGTAAGTGCCAAATTACATTTGGGACTTTTAATTTTATTTGCAATAATGGGTTTTGATATTTTAGTGAAGGGACATAGTGTGATGCTTGAGATGGTCCTCCATCCCATGTGAGCAAAGCTATGAGGGGAGGCCATCCTCTTTACCTCTGAAAACCAAGAGAACAACAAAAATGGCAAAATGGAGGTGGGTCAGGTGGGGCTTTGGTGCTAGCTATTTGGGGTTCAGTTGTATTCTTTGCGGCATCATACAAAAATAAGTGGGCATTCAAAAGAAACAGGATCTACATTGGTGTAAAAGCCGAGGAAAATAAATTAGTAGGTGTAATTTAAAGCCGAGGAAATAGGTAAGATTGAATTTAAAGATTTGAGACACGAATTTAACCCTAAGAGGCAAATTTCTAAGCTTTGTTGTGAATGCCAAATACACAATGAATCTAGAGCCTTTTGTGACAGGGACAAAGGGAAATAATAATCATTACAGAAGGATGAGCACATATCTTAGTGTTTCATTCATGTCTGGGTCTGGATCACGCTGTTGGGGCACTATCCAAGAGATGTACGATGGTGTATCTTCTACAGTTTATCAGAATGACGAATTGTCAATGTGGTTCATCCAGTACATGATCAAAAAGGGAAGTCAAAATGTGACACCAGATGAAGTTAAAGAATCCCAGGCATCAGGGGAGCTTGAAAAAATAATCCCCCCCTCCATGCACACACACACATGCACACACAGGCAAGAAGCAAAGGAACAGGTAGAGAAATGGAGTTTAGATGCTTTTGTTCAATGGGCCAGAAGAGAAGCTTCAAGCACCGTGAGGTCACGAGAGAGTACTTATATGTGGTGCCGACTTCACGGTGCAAGATTCTCATGTAACTAACCAAGCCACATAAGACTGCAGCCTCTTGAGTCTTTTAGGGATGAGAAGTCTTATTTGTATAGCAATTAAGCAAGCCTTTTATGACCTTTCTTCAGAGCCCTGAGCCCAGGGAATTCTTGCAGATTAAGTAGCTAAAAACCATGGAAGAAGAATCCAGTCCCCCCCAAAGGATATTACATATGGTACAAGTTCAACTCTCAGAATTCTGAGTACTTTAAAATCTCTAGGCATGAATGCTTAAGAAATAGAGAGGTATGAGGGAATCACGAAGATGTTGTTGTCAGGAAAGATGACTACCTAGAACCATATTAAATTGATTCCCACTCACCCTGGGAGTTCATTAAAAAGAGGAGAACTTCATTCTGTGACTTCACACTGCCTGGTTTGTATCTGGGCTTATATCCAACAAAACTGCTAAAAAGTAGGGCCCGTGAACCATCAGGAGGTATGGGTGGGGTGACACAAACCAATGGAATGGTGACAGAAAACAGATGTTGGGAAAATAAAAAGCCATCTCAAAGTAGGATGAAGAATAGAAAAAAATACTTACTAATGAAAGAACTGTGCTTTTAATTGAGGGTAATGAAAGAAAGTGGCATGCCCACCTTGGCCCACAGCTTAGGATGTTCCAAATGCAAAGCCTTTAAATCACACAGTTTCAAGGACCAAGCAAAGGCATCATTTTTAAAATAATTTTTAGAGCATTTGTATCCCAGCTGTCAGTGGCCTTGGTGGCAGGGTGATAAATGCCTTTGAGTTTGAGTTAAGCAGACTAAAGTCTATGAATCTTTACTTGAATGACTGCTGGACTCTCTCATGGTCTATCCCCATATTCCTCACTGGAGAGGTCACAGGAGTGTGCCAGTGGAAAAACCAGAAGGGGGCTGGGGGATCGGGGCACAACTGTGCAAAAGCTACCCACTACCTCTTCCCAGCGGTCAGTGTGATGGGCACCCCCAACACTGTGGTGGAGTTGCTGAACCTGCTCATCATGGAGACCCCCAGCATTTGGTCTCTCCCTCCCTGCCCTGAGCCCCTGACCACCCTTGGACTAGTAATCCCGGCCATTTTCTGAGCTTTAGTTTCCTTCTTGAGAAATTAATTTGTAGACATTTTGGTCCAAGATGTGATAAAGCTGAATGAGATGCTATGTGGCATAACAATCCTGGAGAAGAACTTGGAGCAGAGTCCAAAAATCACAAGAGGCACTAGTCATAGGATGTCTGTTTAGAACCTATAAGTCCAATACATAGGTAGAACATACGCACAAAAAAGAAGGCACTATCAGACTTTGCCTTGATTTGATTCCAGACAAATACTTGCAGTAACGACAAAGACAACCTCTAAAACCCAACTATCACAAACACTGATGAGCATTGCTGTGTACCAGGTGCTTTGCACACATTAGCTCCATTGGCCAACGCCTCAGCTCCAGCATCTCTAGATACCCTTCCCACCTCTAGAGCCATTATTAAATGGATTCCCCACTTTCTCAGGGAGTTCATGAAGGAGAGACCAGCATCATTTTTTGACTTGACAGTCCCTGGCTGCTTATCTGGACTTGTATCCAACAGAGCTGGAAAACAGGCCATCCCACTGCCCACAGGCTTATAGCCTGTGGAACAGATTCAGCAAAGCAGCGTCCCCCTTCCTTCTCCTGGGCTCATCCGCTCCCATTCCGACTGCAGTGCCTTTGTGACCCCCCATTCTATCACACCAATAACGTTGATGTTTTTAAGTGATTCATGTTTATAATTGAACATCATCTTGAATTGTCTTAAGATAGTCTAATCAGAAAAGGAAAGGAAAGGGAATCAATTTATGGCCATTTATATACAGTACTTTTTAGGAACTAAGTGCAATCCTCTTATTCTGCTTTATTTCTTGCCCTCAGTTTACTAGGAAGAAACCTGAGGCTTAGAGAATTTAAGTCACATGTTGAAGGTTAAATAGGTAGTGAGTCACAGAGCCAGGATTTAAGCTTTTCCATGACCTCTTTCTGCTTCAGAAAGGACATTTAAAAGGATCCATAGCCTGCATCTAACTGTGGTAAGAAGGAAGTAGAGCATATCTGCCAAAACAAAAAAACCAAAAACAAAAGAAAAACACGCAGACACAATCCCTTTGGCATTTAAACATTGTTATATGGAAACACAAGGAGGGAGGTTGTACACATGCTTACATGAGCAGAAATATTCTTGGGAGTCTGGGGATTTATTTCAGACATATTTCAAATAGATATATGGAAAGCAAGAAAGGAGAGGAGGCAAAAAAAAAAAAAGTATCTGATGAACAAGCAAGTGGGAGAAGCCACGAGAAATAAAGATGCAGTATAATTGTAGCCTAGATTCCTTCTAGGATACACTGGCATGCTCTTGCTGCCTGTACTATAGGGAATACATCAGATGTACTGAGATTACTGTTTCATCAAAGATGATATTGGATGTGATCTTTCAATTTGGCCAGTTGGCTGTAGAAATGACATTGGAAGTTTCCAAACAAAGTTTGTAGTGGGAATGAATATCCAAAAATGGATCCCCTTAGTTTCCTTGACAGAGGGACTGGGTAAGTTGCCTTTGGAACCCAGTAGCTAATTGGCTAGGTCTTGTGATTTATATCTTGCCATACCTAGCAACTCATGCGATGCTTTGTTGTTAGAATCATTCCATTGATCAGACAAACTTCTTGACTGGCTTAACCAGGAAGCCAGCTCAAGAAACCAAACCAGGGAAAGCCACTGTCATGTTGCTTTTGTTTCTTTTCCACCGACCTGTGGATTGGAACCTGCGATGGAGAGTAAGTGTCCCCTATGTCCATAATCCCTAGAGACCTCTATCTCTCACAAGTGGGGCCAGTCCTCCAAAGGGAATATCCATTGGCCAAGACACTCAAAGGGATCAGGCTTAACCTCAGCCTGTCAACCTGACACCTGTTCTGTTAGGAAGTCCAGCTACTGGAATGTTGTTCATTCATAAAACAAGCCTATGTGGATTCCTTGGCTCGCCATAACTAGTGGTATTATTCAGTCTGTAGACTGAGCAGATTTGCCACACTTCTTTCTTCTTTCCCACAGGCTCCTTGGGAAGAGGCTACCATGCCTGTGGTGTAGCTCTTCAGGGACTCCTATCTTTCTACCGACTCTCCTCTTTCCTCACCTGTTGACTAATTGACTAAACTTTGAGGTCTCTAACTGCCTCAGTGCCTCGCACTTAGGGCAGCTTGTCTTTTCTCAGTGGGTGGATGCTTTGCTCCACCTTCAGATTTTTACTCCGATATTATACTTGGACTCTTGGATACTCTTTGCCTTTGTGCTTTTCCCAGTAACACTCAGCTCTGACCTTCTTCCATACCTCATGGACCAGCTCCCACAAGGCTTCCCTCCCTATGAAGTCCAGAACCACCCCTTGTGCCAAAAGAGAGTCTGAACACATATACTTTGTCTTTCTACATCATTCCTCAAATGGAAAAATGACTGGCCAGCTTGTTTATTTGAATGATTGCCTCATGATACATTGAGCTTTAAAATACTCAACAACTACAATTATGAAGTCTTTTGGTACATATTTTTTCATGTCTTCCCCTACCGATCAACCTGAGATTTTCATATCCCCATTTCCTCATTCAGATGAGAAAATAGTTGATGTGATGTCGAAATGGATTTCTCACATTCATATCAATCAACAGAGACATATCTAGAATGCAAACAAAGAGTGGATTTCAAAGCTCACATGCAGTCCCAAGCACACTCAAGACGCTGTCTCAAGGCAACCACAATAATTAGATTGCAGGGACAGAAGACTTGCTTGCTTGAATCACAAACCGTGCCTGTGACTTCCCACCAGGTCCCCTTGCCCATCTCTTCTTAGTAGACTTTTTGAAGTCAAGAAGGGAAGCATTCCCATTTCCCATATTTTCAGAGGCCGGGGAAAACTGAGACACAAACTGGCCTGACCTGACTACAACTGGGCAACTGGAAGACTGAGATTAGCAGCTCCAAGTTCTGAATTCTCAGCCAACAGTAACCACTAGGTCAAATTTTCCTCATTCAAGAATCAGTGTATTGGATCTGCTGCTCATGGTGGTGCAAGCCTGTTTATTATTATTGCAGACAAAATAACAAAAATATATAGAAAGTGCTTCCTAGGCCAGCTCCAAATTTACAACAATATGATTTAGCAAATCTTGTTTATTTAATTTTCAATACTCACTCAGCGGTTCAATAGGCAGACCTAGTTCTATATACATAGCCAGTGTGATACGTTCATTCTCAAACATGCAAATATTACACACCTCATCTCATTTCCCTCTCTGTATAGTCAGCCTTTGGCCGAGGTGTCTACCAGACGGTCGGCTCCCTAATTAGGAAGGGATCTGGCATTTGTCTATGTGACTACACTGTGTAAGCTCCAATTTGCTGCCAAACCTTGGGTCTCCACAGGTGGGGAGAGAAGAAAAAAGAATTTTGCCCTGGTTTCCTTTCAAACATAAAGTTTTCATCTCTGCAGGAGCAATTAATTTTCCCTGTTTAAAATGACAGAGAAAATGCTTATCTCTCGCTTTTCATTCTCAGAGCTGGCGGATGCAGTGTGGGAGCAAAGGCCTGTTGGTCCTTCCTGTTTCCCTGCTGAGCCAGATGAGTTGATTTCTAAACAAAATTCTCAGGATTCTGTAAAGGAGTTCATAATCTAGCTAATTACCATGAAGTGCCAGATGATATTAATAATGAGAATGGAAATTTTAAGAATCCATTTTTATTCAGTGGTTTTAAAGATGTTTGAAAAATCTCTACTCCATAGTCTTCATAATGTCTGCTTTTCCTCCTTTTCTTTTTATGTAAATTTTTTTTTTTTTTTTTTTTTTGCCTCCAGCATAGTAAAAACAATAGAATACTACTCAAGACACAGTCTTTATGACCTCATAACAATAGCAGAGATAAAACAAACAGCAGTGGACTTGGAAGCAGAGCCCTGGGTTGAAGATCTGGCTCTATCACCTATTAAGCATGGGAATGATTGACCCTCTCTCTAATGTCAGTTTTCCAATCTGTACAGTGGGAACAATAGTTCCCCTAACCAGCGGACAGACAGGTGGTAAAGGTCAAGTCAGATAAGACTATGGGAGTGCTTTGTCAATTGTGAAGCCCGATATATAAAGTGCCTTTATGGAGGGCCACCGTTTTTCTAGTACTTCCTAATTCTTTCCAGAGATAATGGTAGCAGTCTTAGGAGTTACTTACATACAAGAAAAAACAATTAAAAAAAAATGTAGACAGTAAGGTCTTTTGCAAAAAAGAAAGTCATGGTGCTGTATCTCTCAACTTCAATTTCCTTATGTGCAAAAGTAAGTAAAATGCCATACTTAAAAAAACTGTCCTAGGATTTATGTGAATCATATATATGTGTGTGTGTATGTGTGTGTGTATTAAAATGCTTTGGGGAAAGTAACTGACACATAATAAGTACTAAATTAATGTTAGTTCCTTCTTATGCGGTCCATTCAATCTGGTTTGCGGAAAGCCCCTGGTCCTTTTTGAGGGGGAGCCAGAGTGGATGCATGGGGTCCCTATTATAGGAGCCCAGAAACACTAGCTGCCTCTTGAGTGCCAGATGGTACAGGATCAGGAAAACTCCTCTATATGGAGGAGAAGAAGTGGGGGTATTCTTTGCCCCTCTCACTGATCTAGGGTTAAACTTTAGAGCATAGTTTTACAAAATAATTTTTAATGCAACCCACATTATGAAGTGCATTTTATGCGGAGACACCATATGCACCAACATACACACATATAATCAAAGATAACATTTTTGATTTTACTGTTGGTATTATATGCTACTTCCTGGTATATTCATTCTATGATCTTTAAATAAGATTTTGTGACACCCTAATTGGTGGCAATCCAACAGTTTAAAAATGCTTCTTTAGAGGGTCTCCAAGCATGGCATCCAACACCACAACTTCATTTGTCCCTTCCTAAGATATCCCTATCTGATAAGTAACAAAGCCAACTGTTATTGTGCTGCAAATCAGAAAATAGAGAGGTCATAACCAGGACTGTGAGTTTAGAGGAGATGAAAAATACAGAACAGAAAAAAAAAAAAAAAAAATATATATATATATATATATATATATATACCTTGTTCTTTCTTGGACTTTTTGTTAATGACTCCCAGAGAAAAAGTCCCACAATTTCCTTCAACCTAAATGCTAAGAATCTTTTAATAGCAGTGAAAGTGAGAAATCAATCTTGGGCCTCCCCACACTCCGCTCAGGGCACCCACTTCATCAGGCTCTGCCACTGTCACCGTAAATAACATCTAGGTCTCATAAACATGCCTGCTGCATGGGACAAGCCCAGAGCCACATCACATCTCTGTATCCAGATTGTGGGTGACAAATGTGCCTGTTTCCCTTAGACACACAGCATGTTCTTTGCCACTTCTAATTGAAGTTTTTCATTTAAAAAAAATTTTTTTTAATGGAAGATTCCATAGAAGAAGAGAGGATGAGTTAGCAGTTGGGATTAGCATCGAGCCTCATGGCCTTCTCTTTAGTGTCTGACTTACATCTGTTCAAGTCAGTTTGTTTTATTAATGCTCACTGGCCTAAAGCTACTGCCATGGTGTTAAAGATGCAATGTTAGCATAGCACTGACATATAGATTTGTTTCCTATGAGAAAGAAATTAACGATTGCATAGGATATTGAACCCCTGGCTCTCCTCCAATTTTCTGGCCTTTCTGTTCAAAGGCTGGATTAAAGATAGAGGTTAGCAAGGGACTCCTAAGGGGGTTACCATTAAGAATGGGGCGGAGATCAGGAAAATCTAGGCTGGAGGATCCAGGCTGAAATATCACCTTACCTCAATATGAGACTTGACTTCCTGCCCATCGTTTCATCCTCCACCAGCAGGCAATTCGTGTGGACCATGAGGCAATTCTTTCTTTAAAGAAACAAAGTGGTCCCTTGACTCCTGAATCATCTTAGCAGCTTTGTCAGACAGAATATAGGATTTTATTTACCATAAGTACTGGGGGCCCTTCTGTCACCAAGTGTAACAGAGAATATAACCAACTCTAGTTTGATCCAGGCCAGCATTTACACTCAAAACCATGAAAAATGGAACATTCAGATTCAGTTTCTAGGGAGCTGCCATCTTGGATTCAAGTCACACAACCAGGAGGCCCATGTAAGCAGAAGGGAACAATGAGGGAGGCAGGGCTCAACCACAAGGGAAGGCACATGGGGGACACGTCCCAGTAACCTGATCCATGGTTCAAGGCAGGACTCCAGGCCCAACAAGGAGTCAGGTGGGTCTTAGGAGCCAGGGGTAGTCAGGAGCCTGGAGGTGATGTTACTGTAGGCTCCCAGAGCAATGTTCAGGTTGGGTGCTCTGGATGAAAGAAAACTGACTTCTCCCAGATCCTCCTTCCTTGTGGGAGAGTCCCTGCTGGGAATAGTTGCCACTGGTTCTGGGTCAGGGAGAGATTAAGTGTGTAGCTGACTAACTGAATGTATGCTTTGGGCTCCCTGAGCCTTGGTTTCCTCCTTTATAAATGGAATAAGGGCACCTACCTCTAGGGTTGTTGAAGGGTTTGAGTGAGTAACTGCAGGCTAATCATGTGGTCTAGTGCCTGGCACAGTGGGAACAATCCCAAGAGCAATACAATGTTTATTGTCATTTTTTTTTAAAGATCTTATTTATTTATTTGACAGAGAGAGACACAGCAAGAGAGGGAACACAAGCAGGGGGAGTGGGAGAGGGAGAAGCAGGCTTCCCGCTGAGCAGGGAGCCTGATGTGGGGCTCGATCCCAGGACCCTGGGATCATGACCTGAGCCGAAGGCAGACGCTTAACAACTGAGCCACCCAGGTGCCCCTGTTTGTTGTCATTTTTAGTATTAATTTTCTATTCCTTGGCTATGAAGGAGCGTTCATGGACTAATTCTCCCCACTTATCTCACTCACTGGGCTTAGGAAAATCTTCCCAGGTTCCTATGATACAGGGTACGTGGGTGATCTACCAAATCTCAAACTTGTATCTGTTCAAATGTATAAAAAACCCATAACCAATGCCCATCCCATCCTCCTTGTGTTTACCAAAGGCTTGGCTAGCTTAGTGGGCTTCAGTCATCCTAGTTTCCACTCAACAGTGGACTAACTAAGGACACCTGAGTTACAACCCCTGGATGGAAAGAAGGTGGCAGGTGCCCATCTATTCTCTAAGTAGATAGTACAAAAGGGGTTTATACTTAACCAAACGGATTGCTAAAACGTATGTCCCCAGACCTGGCTGGTGTGCTCTTCTGTGAAGAAGAGATTGGGCAGAAAACCATCCCTTCTGTAGAAAATTAGGTAGTGTTCTTCGAGAGGGGGAGGAGACCAGTGACCACTGAAGATAGACCTTCTTGTCAAAAGATGCTTGGAAGCTATCGTTCCTATGAGCATAGGGGGAGGGACAAGTAGAAAGTGAAGAGGCATGAGCCCCACCCATAGGAGGAAAACTCCAGTCTGGGCATTTCCGAGTTCAATTAGACATTTGCCATCCTTACTGAGCAGCCTAACGCTCTGAGTCCTGAAGATAGTAAGCATTTATCTACATTCTGTAATTGTCAGCTCTCAGAAGTATAACCGGCAAAGAGACCTGGGGACCACGTGTTGCTCCACAGTTTAGCAACATTTTTCTGGCCATTGTTTTGGATTAAACACTGTTCTTTCCAGGATACCACCCCCTCCTCCATCACATGCAGTATGCTTACTGACCTGCTTCTCTCTTCTCACATTCTTCCTTTCTCCCCAAGATCAAAACTAATGATGGTGAAATTTCTAATAACACACATCTGTATTTTATTTTATTTTATTTTATTTTATTTTATTTTATTTTTAAGATTTTATTTTTTATTTGTTTGACAGAGAGAGAGAGCACAAGCAGGGGAGTGGCAGATAGAGGGAGAGGGCAGAAGCAGACTCCCTGCTGAGCAGACAGCCTAATGAGGGGCTCCATCCCAGTATCCTGGGATCATAACCTGAGCCAAAGGCAGACCTTTAACTGACTGAGCCACCCAGGCACCCCTAAAGATTTTATTTTTAAGTAATCTATACACCCATCATGGGGCTCGAACTTACAATGTGGAGATCAAGAGTCTCATGCTTTTCTGACTGAGCCAGCCAGGCGCCCCCATCTGTATTTCATCTCCATCGTGGCAAGACCTACTTCCTCCCCACTCCATGTTGATGGGGGGAGGAGGGGACATAAATAACACTGGTGAATGTAAGCTGTCTGTCTCCTGGAGCAGAACATATCCCCCAGCAGAGCTGATTTCTACTTGGAGCTCAAAAGCAGACCCCCGTCATTAGATCCTGGAGAAGGATGAACACGTGCTCTTGTTTGTAGAGTAGGCTTATGTGATTAGGGTTTTATTCTAGAACAGGGCTTAGCAAACTTCTTCTGTAAAGAGTCGGTAAATATTTCTGGCTTTGCATAGCTCTCCGTTGCAACTGTTCAGCTCTGCTGTTGTAGGACACAAACCACAGACAATATGTGAATGAACAGGCATGCCTGTGTCCCAATAAAACTTTATTTACAAAAGCAGGCAGTTCTGCATGGAGCACTGGGTGTTATGCACAAGCAATGAATCATGGAACACTACATCTAAAACTAATGATGTAATGTATGGGGATTAACATAACAATAAAAAAAATTTTTTAAAAAGCAGGCAGTGGGCTATAGTTTACAGAAGTCTGTTCTAGAGGAAAGTACTCTTTTTCTCCACGAGGACTTCCCTCCTTTTTGTTGGGCCTCTTGCTCATGGCCCAGTGCTGGTGTCTCTCTCCACTTCTCTTTCCCTCCCTTATCTTTTGATCTCCCTTCTGTACTCCTCCCTTTGATTTCCTCTTCTTCTATGTCCTCAGTCTCTTTTATCTGTATCTCTTCTAAAGCACTTGCTCCCCATATTGTAATATAATCCTCCCCACCTCAGACCTGCCTGCTACTAGACTTGCCTAAAGCTCTGTGGTTGAGAGTTTCTAAGCTTTCCTGCAGTGCTTTTTTTTTTTTTTTAAGATTTTATTTATTAGAGAGAGCATAAGCAGGGGGAGCGGCAGACAGAGGGAGAGGGAGAAGCAGACTCCCTGCTGAGCAGGGAGCCCGACGAAGGGCCTGGGATCATGGCCTGAGCCGAAAGCAGACCTTTACCCGACTGAGCCACCTAGGCGCCCTCCTGCAGTGCTTTATACATAGCAAGTGCTCCATAAGTCTTAGCTAATATACCCATGAATTTGAGATAGCTTAATCATTCTTTTCCTGAATCTCTATAGCTGGTCTTCCACCCACAACCTCCACAGCAGCTGTCTTTCAGGAGCACCTCATCACCTCTGTGTTTGGATTTGTCAGCATCAGGGGTGAGGGTGCAGCCTCTGGGATGGGACGCTTGGAGTCCCAGCCCCTGCCCGAAGAGGAGTGTGCAGCTACAGTTCACAACAGCATGACTGGTCATGACAGGTGAACGAAGGACCCCTGGCAGGAGCTTGGCTAAGACAGAGAGGGAGCAAGAGTCTTTTTGGGAGGGTCCCAGAGGCGCGGAAGCCATCCACAGGGCTCAGGAGGGAGGCATTCAGCCCCAGAGTGTGTCCTGCAGGAGGCAGCTTCCTCTCTGCATCCCCGCCCCCTTCCTCCTGCCCTGGCTCCTCCTCCCTTCCAGGAGAAGGGCTCCCTCCTTTGGTTTTGCAGAATGATTGATATTCAATCATGCCCATTTTGTTGGCCTGACCACTATCAAGGTGAAGCTGAGGGAGGTATCTGACTTTCCAAACCCCTGGGGAAGGCACTCCTCCGGCTGTTACAGAGCTGCTCGGGAGACATCTGGTCACCTACCCCATATAGTCTTTTTTGGGGAAAGACCTCACCTGCTGAGTGTGCAGTCTTGGATGACTGCTGTAATTTTGGCTCCAGAGAAGGTATCGTCTGGAGTTTGGCCTAAGGCCAACTTGCTCCTCATCTCATAGGTGAGACATTTCCTCCTCCCACTTCTTCTTGGCTCCTTGCTAATTTCACTGATGCACAAAAGCATCCATTTTTAATCTAGCCAAATCAATTACAAATGCTACAGATTGTAATTACCCAAGGAACTCCTGAAAACTAATTAATACGCAATCCGCACGATAAATTACCCCTTTCCTTTGGCTTTATATTCCAGAAAACTCTTCTGAGGAGGCAGATAGAGTGTCACTCAGCCCTGCCGGGATGACTGTGAAGCTGCTGTTGATTTGACTCTGCCATGTGTTTTGGGGGTATTTGTTGAAGGTGGCCCTAGGGTCCACTCTGGGCAGCAACGTGTCACTTTTTACCACTTTGGTGGAAGTTAGATGATCCTTGAGCCCCATGCTGTCATCCCACCACAGGGAGGAACTCCGGTTTACTTGGGAAAAATCTGGGGGGAGGCAATGGAAAGCAAACAGGGCAGGGGGATTTTAGAAGGGAAAACAAAGCACCATGTTTCTCTTGGCCCTGGCAGTAATCAGAGCCTCCTTCAGTGAGACGACCTGTCAGAGAAGAAACTCAGAAGCAGACTTTGGAAATCTGTATTTTCTTTTTTTTTTTTTTTCCAGTAACAACAGACCATGGAATCTTAAAGTTTGCTGAATCTCAGCTTTAGGTACCATTAAAGGCTTTCCTTGACTGAAAGGAAGTAGGAAAGCAATTCTAGAATTATATCAATAATAAAAAGTAGGAAATCAGCCCATTCATAGGACCCTTAGCCTTAAAGTTGAAGACAGCTTTGCCTGGAACTGCCATCCATGGGAGGTGTTATTCAGAACTGTTAATATAATTATCAGAACATAAGAAGAAACGAAATGGGGAAGCAAAGTTGTAAACATTCCAGGCATGGAATCAGAGGATGGAGAAATTTAGAAGCAATTTTATGTGTCAGGAGAGCCAAGGATGGCTGAGAAAAGGAAAAATGCTCTTTGAATCTGAACAGTAATGAGGATGTTCCTGTTCAGGATACCCTGGGAGTGGTAATGGCCGTGTGCGTTTCTGTGTGCACAGTTGCGGTATGCGTGTGGCTGGATATGTGCATGTGTGTGGGTGGGTATAAATTTGAATTGTGGGCAAGTGTGTGTGCAAGTCTGTATATGTGGGTGTAGGCACAAGTGTGTGAACATGAACGTGTGCGAATCTTGTGTGCATATGTGGGTGCAGAGGTGAGTGTGTGTGAACATGAGTGGGTGCAAATGTGCATGTGTGTATATGTGGGTATGAATATAGGTAAGAGTGTGTGTGAGCATGAGTTTGTGCAAATGTGCATTTGTGTGTGTGTACATGTGTGCAGGTATATGGGTACATGGATGTGACTATGTGTGCATGTATGAATTTGCATGCATGTGTTAAGTGTGTACATGTGTGCAAGTGCATGCATATATATGCGTGTGTGTATGTGTGTGAGTAGGGGGCACTGACTGACACACTAGATCAGCTAAGATCCTCATCACTGCTCCAGCCTCCACCACCACCCCCACCCCGCCCCCATTGCCTGCACAGCACGCATCTTTCCCATTGCAAATGCACATCACACTGACCACCTCCCCTACTAGGCAGGGCAGAGCAGGGGAGAGACTGCATTCTTCACCCCACACCCAGCAGCTGGCTCTGAGCCTGGCTCCTGGCAGCTACTGATCACACATGTGCCGAGTGGAGAAACTGCACATCATACTGATGAGAATGGGGGATGCGGGCAGGTATGGCAGGCAGACTCATCTTACTCCTTTCTCATCAGAAGTGCTAAGTTCAGTTTTGCAGCTTTGGGAGTCTGGGTTTCATTGCCTTTTTTTTTTTTCCTCCTTTTTTTGCATGTTTGTTTTTTAAAACAAATATATTTCTTGAATTAGCATGGAATCCAACATGAAATAGAGAATAACTCCTATAGAAATAACAGGAAAATGTTTTTAAAAATAATTCTTCAAGTTGGAAGAAAGCTTACCTCATAGAAATGCTCTCAGTTTCTTTTCCTGAAAGTCTCAGCATCGTCCTGATGATTCTCCCTTTCTCCCTCCTCATGTCCACCTGGTTATCTGTTACTTTGGTTTGCAGATGATTCGGGAGCCTATCAGCCTCTTCGTTAGTCCATCTTTTCTGAAGACAGTCATTCTTTCTTGCCAGTATCACTGCAAGAACTTTCCAACTTCTCTTCCTGTTTCAGTTCCCCTTCTCCATGCTACTCACCTTGCCAAGGTGACTTTTCCATAGAAGGATCTCATTGTATTAAGTTCAAACATTGGCAATGTTTGGCCCTCTCTTGACCTCAAAAAGAGCCATTTAATAGAGTTCAACTAGGTACCAGCATGTTGCTTGCAAGTCTTTGGTGGCATCTGATGACAACAGTTTTTTGAGAGGACATCGCTGTACTCCGTTTTCTGGTCACTTACTCAGAATTACATATGCCAGAGTGGTATTCCAGAACCTTATTTCCCATAGATGCTATTTGCTAGAAAACAGACAGCAAAGAGCAGATATATATCATTAAAATGCAATGTTCAAATCAAGTAATAAAACATATCAATGCCTCCCTGTATTACCAATCGAACTGTATCCTTTCTGAAATCAGTACATGATTTCTCTCACTATGGAATTGTCACAACCTCAGTGCCAGTCCTGATGCTATGAATTTTAGCTGAATGACCTTGGGCAAGTCCCCTAACCGTTTTGAGCTTCATTTTTCTTATATAAGAATTAGGTATATAAATAGCACTTAACTCATTGGGCGTTCCTGAAAATTAAATGAATAGTATATAAAAAGTGTTAAATATGATGAGTAGCACCTAGTAAGTCCTCTTAGAAGTTGGGCTACCATTGCCCTTCTAGATCAATGCACGGTCAGGTCTACTAGGATCAGACTTCTCTTGGTCACTTGTGATACTGCTACAGCTAAATGGCAAATCTCAGGGGCACCTGGATTGGTCAGATGGCTAAGCGTCTGCCTTTGGCTCAGGTAATGATCTCCAGGTCCTGGGATCGAGCCCCATGTCAGGATCCCAGCTCCGCGGGGAGTCTGCTTCTCCCTCTCCCTCTGCCTCTCCCTCTGCCTCTCCCCCTGCTTGTGCTCTCTCTGTCTCTATCTCTCTCTTTCAAATGAATAAATAAAATCTTTTAAAAAAATAAAATAAATGGCAAATCTCTGGGGGCAGTTTGCCCAAGTCCCCCGAAGTCTGAGAGGAGGGAGAGACCTTTCTATAAATTCACATGTACTTAATGGGAGTCTTACCCCTCCTTTTTTTTTTTTTTCATTAACCTATTCCTTATGAAAATATTACTACATTTTTCTTATACTTATGTGACTTGATGTGGAGAAATTTTAGATAGATTTTTCTAAATTCGAGTGATTTTTGCCAGGGATAATGAATTCCAAAATGAACTTAGTCAAGTTGCTAAGTTGCTTTGTGGATAATAATTTTTGCTTCATTTTATGAGAAAATATTGGTATTGCACTAAGTTTTTAAATAACACATATAATTATACCCTCATTAATGATGTCAAATATTATTATTTAATACATTGCTCCAATTAATTATGTTTTTTAAATTAAACAGCTAATCTCTAACAAGTTATATTTAAATAATTATGTCTAATGCTAATGGGATAAAGAGTGTGTTCCAGCATTTTCTTTATAAATACAAAATAAGATGACCTATAAAATTAAGTCTGACTTCTTTTCCTTGGCTAACCAGCCCCTTAGCTTCTGCCCTTAGACCCCCAGGTTCTTGTGCCCCCACTAACCACAAGAAGCTAATGCTTCCAACACCCTGAAAGGTTTAGGATCGCTGTGTATCATGATGCTGGGGCTGTATACGTGTTACTCTTCACCCTGGGGGGTCCTATCCTCCCTCTGCCTGGAAGGAAATCACGTGTTCTGCCCCAAGAGAAAGCTCTCATGCCTCCCTCTGACAGACTTATTTGTTCCACACACTGAGCTCCCAGGGTGCACTAGAACATTCACTGAACAACACCGTAGCTGACCTCTGAGTACCTCTGACCCCCCACCCTCCCCCCAACTCCACTCCTGGGCTCTTCTGTATTCACTTCCTGAGCAATAGCCCCCACTATATGGGAGCTGGATTAAAGCTTGTTCCCTTCCCTTTTTTCCCCCTAAATTAATGAATACAGACATGAATAAAAGAAAATCTCTAGACAAGCAATAAATGTTTATTGCATGAATGAATGGATTAAATTAGTAACTCTAAGATACTAGATATCTAGCTGTCGAGTACGGTAGATGTGCTTCATTGTGTTCTTATCATTATTGCTACGTTCATCAGTAATTAGTAAGTAAAAATACTACCCGATATAACATGCTACCAGATGAAGGTAAAACATCTATGTAATAGTGCTATTTTCACTTATATTAAAGAGACTTTTGAACAAAAGGTATGATAATAATAATAAAACGTAGTTTATATATAATATGTGAAATAGTTTTACACATGTGTTTCTGCCCTTTGTTACAATTCTGTTACTACAGTATCATGACTTTGTTAAGGGCTATTTATTTACTCCTGTCTTGGGCCAAATTGCTATGACATACTATACATCAAATTAAATTTTATTGTAATAGATTGCATAATGCATTTTATTATGATGTTTATAATAATTTATCACAGCCCCTTCTGCCACGATTTTATTTTGTGACTCCTTGTGACAAACTTGCTGGCTTGCTTCTGACAGGACCCTCACCGTCTCCTTTGTCCCATCACGGTTACGATCATCAGAGGCTGTCTTCTAATGAGTTAATCATTTGATATATTCCAAAATAGGCCATATTTGTCGCTTAAAATTATAACTTTTTTTCATTAACCCAATTCAAGCTGTGCCTAGTTAACTGCTCAAATCCGAATACTCCCTTGAAGGTCAACAGTTTAGAGTAAAAGTGATTCTATCAGTTAACACCCTATTAGTTAAATTCCCTTAGAATTACATGTGGCATAAATTAGAATTGACTTGTTAGGGTTAGGGCAACCTCCCTCTGAAGGTACTGACGACTTTCTCTCACATCTTGTGAAAACACTTGACTCCTCAGCAGTCGGCTTGTACAACATGGGAGTCTATTGGAAACAATTCACATCTTTTAACATTTCTATGATGTCGTGAGTGGCAATCCTTTTTGCCATCGAGAAGATAAATAACCAACATCATATAATATCTGATAACATATCGACTTCATTCTTGTCCCACTTACCCTGTGATTCCTCCAGCTGATGGTACGGCATTGGTAGCCATGACCACTCCGCCTGTCCTGTAACTTCATTATCAGGAAAGAGATGTATGGTCACGGTGATAACTTGCAGATAACTGTAAATGGATTACTTTTAACCAAAATAGAATCATGCATCCACAAAATGGTGGTTTTCACCCCAGGCTTGATGGTAGGTGGTAGCATATATGTTCAGAAACCAATAGCTCTCCGTGTTTTGTTTTGTTTTGTTTTTTTCCTACAACTGAGATCAGAATTCATTGCTCTGTAAACTCCTTGGAATCCCTGGGTGTTTCAGAAGGCAGGGAGATTTGATTGTGTTCTTACAACAAAAAGGCCTGTGTAAAGAATTCTTTTAGGCTGTAACAATAGCAACACAAAATCCTTTTATCTGAAACCTGAGAGCCTGATAGAAACATGGAATTTGGGAGACAGCTCCCAAGATAACAAAATAGAGCCTTTAAATAGCAGTGCCGATTTTGTTTTTCCATGGAGACTCTCCACCTTCCAAACCCCATCCTGCAAATTTTGAACTTCTATCCATGTCTACCTTTTTCATTTTAACTGGAAGCACCTGATTCCAGTCCTTCCATTCCTAGGGCAGAGAACACAAATATTTGCCTAGGGCAAGCCAACTGTTAATCTCTTGTAAAAACACCAATCACATTGAATTTTAGCAAATGATCTTATAAAGAAGGGGCCCATTCTAGCACTGTCACTTATGCAGTTTCAAAAGTTAAAGTATGAATTCTCTTACACACCCCACCTCTTCAATTTCTGTGGCTGGCTAGTAGAAATCACGAGAGACATAGGGCTATCCCTCATCTGGGGGTGGAGTGGATTTTTCTTGTATTAGGAATGGGTCTTTTTTTTTTTTTCTGCCATTCCATAATTGGTATTTATTTTGAGCATTTTCTGTATATAAAGCAAGGAGGAAGAACTAGGAAAGTTACACATTAATCTGAAACACATCTTTGACCTCCAAGGGAAAGTGCAGTGAATAAGTGCACTAAAGTCAAATGAGTAATTATTTCTAGCCCATGGAATCATGGGCTCTTTATCAGGTAAATAACATTTGGGCTTGATCTTCAGACATATGAGGTTTTTCATTGTCCGTGGTGAGAAGGATAGCATTGCAGGTAGAGTCCCCTTGAGCCAAGTCAGAGAAACAGCGAAGCCCCACATGGATTTGAGGAGAGGCGAGAGACCAACTTTAATGGAGGGATTATGTGGGAGAATATAGTTTGAAAAGTGGGATAAAGAAATAAGTAGAGATCAGATTGCAGGAGCTCCTTTTTCTCCCAGGTTTGTAATATCAAGTCTCTGTAATAGAAGTAGTGATATAAACCAAAACTCTATTAACTTAAGGGGTAGAGAAAGCAACCAAGGTTTTCTGAGAGCTCATGAAGTGCCCACTGTGAAAGGTCTTTGCTTATAATATGTGTTTAAGATATTGATACTAAGTAAAAAAAAATTTAAACTGTTTATATAAAGACGGCTTCATAAAAGTCATTTACTAAAATAAATAGAAAAATATGATATGTATATGGAAAGATACATATGTCTGTCTGTCTATCTATCTATCATCTATCTATCTCGGTTCTTACTTTAAAACTTTTCCATCATTTGAACCATAAATCTCAGCTTCTTTTGTTGAAATATACTTGGCATATAACATCCTGTAAATTTAAGGTGTACAACATGTGAATTTGATACATTTATATATTGTAATATTACTGAAAACCTTCTTTACCGTTCGCCTACCTAATCACCTAAAGCCACCTGTCTGAGCTCAAACTGCACACTCACTAGGGCTTTTTGTTCAGCTCAGACTCATTCCTCCAGTATTGCTTAAGCTTCTCCCTCAAGCTGTGTCCTGCTGTGCTCTCCTATGAGGCTTTCGGTTTCTCATATGTACAGGTATTCTGACTTGAGAGGGGAGCAGGTGTTTGTGGAAACAGGAATACCACCTGAATCAAATCTACAAGTCCTATAACATCATCCCTTTGGAGAGGAGTTTCTGACGTTGGACTTTAGAACTACTGTTTCCTTTACTTGTAATTCCCTGACATTTTTTTCCAACACCCACCACAGACTCTTCTAGCTACAGATGACACAGTTTGGAGTTAGGTATCTCAGAGGATACGGTGGAGTTTATGAAGCTCTTTATAATATCAGCAGACTTCTACAAATCTCCAATTACGTTAGTATGACTGGGGGAATAAAAAAAAAAACAAACGAACAAACAAAAAAAGAAACCACGTCTCCCCGCCCCTGGATAAAGGGATCTCAGCACAGAAGCATAGATTCACAGTGATGTGCATAAACCCCAGCAAATTGTTAATTTCCCATCGGTTACTCTCAACCCTCTGGGGAAGAATGGGGAGGAAATGTAACAAAGAAGAGGAGTTTAGGTTACAGTCTCTCACCAGTCCTGCCACCTACACATGCCAAGGATGGGAAAGAGAGGGTGCATCCTTGTGAGAGTCTCAAGGTTTCGGAAAGCTGGATTCTTTTTCTTTGGGCTCAAGGAGTACATAAACTTCAGTCCTGGGACCAGCAAGGGGAAAGGAGCAACATGAACCATGACCCATTTTGTCACCTCAGACTTTATCAGAGGGTGATTCTCATTACCACCCATGCTAACCAGCCACATGCCTGTGTCTGGTTGTATCAGAAGTCACCTCAGCCAGAATTATATCTAGGCTTGTAGGTGTCCACAATTCGAGGAAAGAGGATGGTAAACCAATGAAGATCCAAATACAAAATGGAGTTTTCTGGGGACAGAAGAAAGTGGGTGATTCTAAACCCCAGTAAAAACAGGATTTCCTCAGTGACCTCCGTGGAGACATCAACTGGCCTTGGACATTACCATCTGCTTCCTTACCCTTAATTTCCTTAAATGTGTTCATGGCCTCAAACTGGTTTAAAACTAGTATTCACTATCCGTACCACCAGCACTATTATTTGCATGTCTTTTGTGAGCCATTATGAGTCAAAACTGTTCACCAGAACATAAAATCATGTCAGAAAGAGAAAAACGTGGAGGAGTTTAAAAATGAGCACTTTCTGAAAGAAGGGAAGGGCAGAATGGCATACTGCTTTCATTGGCTGAGAGTGATGGATGGCGTTCGCTTCCACTGTGAGACCAACGATATTGAAACATTTATAACATTAAGAGTTCTGTAGCAAATAAGTGCAGTGTGGCACTTGAGATATGCCTATAAAATTGTGAGTCAGAACATCAATGCACAGATTACCCTTTAACTTTTCAAAGGATCAAAACCTATGTCCGCATTCTTAAATTTCTTAATTTGATTTGTTTTTGCTGAGAAATCACCCCTGACCTTTCCCTTCGCATAATTTATCCTTGAAATGTTGTTTATTTTATTTCTGGTAACCAGGCTTATTTCTTTGTGGTTTTGAAGCACATAAGAAAAGGAAAGTCCTTCTAACAGTGGAATGGCCATAGCTCTTAGCAGAGAAAAGTTGGACCAAAAATTACACAGAAATCTAAGTGGTTTCAGCATGTGTACTTCTCTCAGATATTCTGTTATCCAGACAATGAGAAAATGATCTTTTGCAAGGTTTTGAAATGATGAATTTTTCACAGTGTAACTGAGTGAGACACAACCACAGTTTGTTTGGTGCCACTCTAGAGTGTTGTTTTGGGTTTTGTTTGGATCCATTGAAACTTACATTGCACCACGTGTCCCACCGCTCAAGGGAATGTTGCAAATGGCAGAATATTTCAGTTTGCCCCATTCTGTTGTGGCTCTTTAGCAGTTACCTGCAAATATTCAGTAGGATGTATTTGGAACTGTTCAATGAGAAAACACAGTGAGAATGGTGGAAAGCCGGTATGAGAGTGGGTATCTTTTGAACACTGCAACGAGAGAGCCTGAGGAATACCATCATCATTCATTTCTTTTTTTTTGTTTTAATTTATTTTATTTTATTTTTTTATTATTATGTTATGTTAATCACCACACATTACATCATTAGTTTTTGATGTAGTGTTCCATGATTCATTGTTTGTGCATAACACCCAGTGCTCCATGCAGAACGTGCCCTCTTTAATACCCATCACCAGGCTAACCCATCGCCCCACCCCCTCCCCTCTAGAACCCTCAGTTTGTTTCTCAGAGTCCACAGCATCTCATGGTTCCGTCATCATTCATTTCTAAACTGACAAACTGACTTGTTCACAAACACCTTCTCTAGTCAGTTGGCATCCGGTCATCATGCTCTTGAACTGGATACCTATATGGGCTAGTTAACTTCTCTAGGTCCCTTAGCTACAGAGTACAGCCAGCCACACACCCCAGACACCGGCTCTGTTCTACCACCAGGTCAATGTCTAAAGCTAAAGACTGAGCAAAAGAATATGATTTGGCTCAGTGGTACTTGATCGACTATTCTAGATGAATAATTTAAAGTGCATGTCTGAAACCTCAGTGGATCCCTCAAAAATCTTCTGTCATACAATTTTTTTTTGGCTCTTGATTATCCTCCACAGTGAATCAGCATCTTACACAGCTTTTTTTTTTTTTTTTTTCCAGGCCACTTAGGTCAAGTCACGTATCATAGAAGTAAAGCTCTTGCTGACAAACTGGTTTCCTCAACACCTCACACACCATCTCCATCTCTCTCTGTCTCTGCTTTTGTTTTCATTCTTTTCTCACTAACCCACTCTCATCCTTTTTTATTCTGTATTTCTGTTTTTGTGAAGAATTTGGACCACATCCCCCACATGGATTCACTTGTTCACCAAGAAGCAGGACATTTAGGGGCGCCTGGGTGGCTCAGTCGGTTGAATATCCTCCTCTTGATTTCGGCTCAGGTCATGATCTCAGAGTCGTGAGATCAGGGCCCGCATCAGCCTCCACACTCAGCATGGAATCTGCTTGAGATTCTCTCTCCCCTTCTCTCTCTGCCCCTCCCCTGGCTCGTGCTCTCTCTTTCTTTCTCTTTCTGAAATAAATAAATAAATCTTAAAAAAAAAAGAAGAAGAAGAAAAAGTAGGACATTTATTGCCATGACTTTTTGGCGAGAATGTTGTTGGACTTTTTCTAGACCTCTAGACCACTGGACAGAGCCCATGACTTTGATTTTGGCTGAATTAATATCTCCTCCCCTTTCTTCCTCAGGCAAAGTAGATTTTATACATCAATATTTGTTGGTTGAATTGACGGACACAGAAACCCTTGGTCTTATCTGATTGTCATACATCTTCTATGCCATGTGTAGCTTTAAGATGTTGAGAACATTTTCTAAATACCCAAGATCTCTCTTTTCCCAACTATAAAATCATAATACCACCCCATAGATAGGTATATGGGTTTGCATTTTGAATGAAATGAAGCAAATGCAAAGCATCTGGCATATAGTAGGTGATTGCAGTGCTATTTTTCCCCCCCTTTACCAATGGTGCCTGGTGCTTTTCTCTGTATACAGGAAAGTCTCCATTACTGGAGTTATTTTCATAAACAAAACAAAACAAAACAAAAAGCTCCAAATCCCAGGGAAATAATAAATTATATCCTTCCTCGTGAAAGTGTCGAATTAGTGACAGACTTCGTGATGGTGTGAAGAACTTGGCAAATGGGAAACTCTAGGGAATCGTGCTGATTGTTCTGGGTGACGATGGATGGTGAGATATTTGTAATGGGCATAATCCATATGTCTTTACGTGTTTATGTGTTATCTACTGGGCTGCTGGTGCCTCTTGGATGGCGCACAGAATTCACACAGCTCCGCTCCTGCAGGAAATAAATAGAGGGTCCAGGATGAAAATCACGGTGTGAACAGCATGTCCAAATACTCCCCTGGGAGGCATCCACCAAGGGAATTCGGTTGCATTTTCTCCTCTCCAAAAGCCAAGATTCAGGAGAGGCATTTCGAAGAGGCATTTGATGGGGCTTAGCTTTTTCAGGAGGGAGATGGGTGATAGGTAGTCTGGGGAGAACATGTAGGATGGGTACAAGTGTCTGGAATTTTAAAAGTGTTCTCTTGCTTCTCAGTAGGTGGCTGCCTCTTGAGGTCTGGCATTCACCCAAGTCTTTAGCATTACCTCAGCATTTAAAGAGAAAACAAGTGAAAAGAGACTCCACAAAGCTGCATTTTAAGCAGCATCAATATCAAGGAATGCCACAGGCTGGGTTTGGTTCACCCTGTTAGCATGCAGAATTATTTTGCACTATAGAAAGCTGTCTTTTCCCAACCAAGAAAACAAACAAAACAAAAAAGGCAGAACTAATTAAGATCGTCATATCTCAATAAATATGCAAATGCAAAATCAAAACAAAGAAATTCTATCTATCACATCATAAATTTGCAAATTGCTGTACTGGGCTGGCTTGGAAGAATTGCGAGGGATAGAGACTTCCTAATGGCTTTGCTTAGAAACTGTTTGCAAGCCGGATTTATTGAGTTTATATGTGAGGATGAAGATGATGAAGTTGCCAGTATAAAAATTATTTTCATGCCTTGTCTGCAAACGCCATGGAGCAGGAAGAGAAATAAAAATTCAGTCAAGGTTTTGTGCTATGAAATTTGCTTCCCTTTATATCATTTCAAGAAGAAAGCTAGTAGGATAGGATGCCCATTTTATGGATGAAAACAGTGCAGCTCAGAGAAAGTAAGTTTCCCATTTCTCACTTGGTCTTTGGAGCCAGGATTCAAACCTTCAACGACTTGTCTGACTCCAAGTTTATGTTTTGTTCCTGATTTGCATTTTTCCTACTGTACCACATGATTCTCCAACACCATCCAAAGTGACATTTGAATGTGTGTCTCCAAGCTCTCAAAGCATCCAGGTGAAAAGGAAGAAATAAAATCACTTTTCAGATGTTAACTCCATACACTTCCCACATCTGGGTATTAAGGAGCTGGAAACACAGTTTGATTTCTGCAAAAAGTTCCTTTTATTTATATTTAATGTAAGTTGTATATGGTGATTCCTTCTTACTGAATTCATCAGTTTTGGAAAATAAGAGAAAGAGAGAAGGAGCTAAGCAGCTGAATCTGTAAGCTGCAGAGAGAGCAACTCCAGCTTCATTTTAGAAACTCAAGCCTGCTCTCCGCCCCGTAGTCATTGTCCTTAGAAGGTTCTCCCTGGACATCCGGGCTCTGTTTACTATTCTGGTGTGCTGGGCTAACATTAGGGTGAGGCTCTTTATGAGGGTGGGAAATTGCCTGGAACAAGCAAACAGCTAAGGAGATGGGGCCAGTCTGGCACTGATGTATTCCTCACTGCCTTGGGCATAAGGCAGTGCAACTAGTAGTCTAACCAAAGGTCGACATACATAGAATCGCTTATTAACACTGGCAGTAATGTTAGACAGAAACACATGCCAGAGAGCCGTCCCACTACGTGCTTGAACCAGTGAAAGAAAGGAGAGAGGCCACTGCTCTTGGCAGTGCGGGCAGGATGCAAGCTTTGCCTTCAAGACGGGATAGATAGACAGGACGGTCCAGGACAATTTTACTGCATTTTACTCGACGTGAGCAATTCTGTTCAAAGGAAATAAGATAATGGACTGAGGGGTGGCAGGACCTTGCCAGGGACACCTGCCACCAACAGTTTATCTCCTCTATCCATCCCCTTTCCACCCTCCCTCCATCACAGCCTCCCTCCTCTCTCCCCTCTTTCTTTTTCTCTTTACTTTCTCTTTTTTAATTAGTTTTTTATTTAAATTCAATTAGCCAATATATGGTAGTACATCATTATTTTTTGATGTAGTTTCTTTCCTGTTTTTTTCTTTACATTTTCCCCTTCTCCCCCACCCCAGCCTTTCTTTTATTTTTTGTATTAAAAGCATTTTAGTATCATTTTTCTCACTAAAATAATCATTTTATGGCATCTGTCTATATAATATAATATTAGAAAACATAGAATCATGGAGGATGGCTCACTCAGGGCACTCCCAAGGACAGGCTGGGAAGTGTCAAACGTCACATCTGCCCACATTCTCTGGGCCACTGATTATTTTAAGTCACTCTCTTCTCACTGTCCAACTGCAACCATGGTCAGACTCTAGGAGTATATTTTTCATATTATCCCATGTTTAGCAATTTTTTTCTACAAAATGATTTCTCGAGATCTTATCTCTTCCTTATGAGCTCAGTTTCCTTCTTACAGAAGGATACACAGTAGGGGTTCTTTCGGTGATGGTCCATGTCTGGGAAAGCGTATTTATTTTACCCTCATTCACAAAAAATTAAGGTGTGTTTGTTTGTTTTAGTATGTAATTGCAACTTGGGGTTTGTTTTCCCTCAGCATTTTCAAGACATTAATTCATTGTTTTGTTTTGTTTTCCTGGCTAGGTGTAACATTTCTATTACTTTTTAAGCTTTTTAAAATTAACTTTTTAGGTTTTTAGGTTTTTTAGTTTTAGAGTTTTTTTTTTTTAATTTTTTAGTTTTAGGTTTATAGGAAAGTTGCCAGGACATCACAGAGAGTTCCCTTTACCTGGTTCCCCCTATTTATTTGTTTGTTTGTGTTTTAATGGGAAATCTGTTGCTCTAAATGTCATTCATTTAAGGATAATCTGTTTTTTCTTTCCTGATTTCTCTGATCCACCCTTTTTTTATTGATGTTCATCGTGATATGTATAATTATGGACTTTGTTTTGTTGCTTAAATTTTCCTGTGTTCCAGAGTATTTTTTTTTTAGATTTTATTTATTTATTTGACAGAGAGAGAGAGAGAGAGAGAGATCACACAAGCAAGGGGAGCGGCAGAGGCAGAGGGAGAAGCAGACTCCCGGTTGAGCAGGGAGCCCGATACGGGACTCGATCCCAGGACTCTGGGATCATGACCTGACTGAGCCACCCAGGTGTCTGCCAGAGTATTTCTTCAATTTGAGAACTACCACCTCCCACTATTATCTTTTTAAAGATTGCCCCTTACCAATTTAACCTACAATCCCCTATATACCTCTATCTTCTTATTTATGAATTCTCTGTTTAACTGTCTTTTGTGCTGTTGAGCTGTTCCATCGAGCTGTTTATTGCATTTTTCTTTTTTCTTCTAGAGAGAATCTGTTTAATTTCCAAATTCGCCTATTTTTTCCTCAAATGGATCTTATTCTTTCATTATGTTTCTGGAATTTCTTCTAATCCCCTAATCATTTTAAACATCCTTATTCTGTAGTCTCTTCCAGATGGTCATATTATTTCAGATTTGTGGATGTCTGAATTATTTCCTCATCTGATCCGTAATTTGTTTTTCTGGGTGTACCTTCAGCAGGCCGAATCCTTCACCTCCTCCCATGGGAGTTCCATAGACCCTGGGTTTTGGAAGAATACCTCCATGGTAGTTTGATACTTGTTTCTGATGAGGGCCTTAGGTTTTTGCCAACCAGAATCGCTCTGTTTATACTCACAGTGCCATTTTTGGGTCCCAAATCTTCTGTATCGTCTGTCTTTTCTTTAGTTTGTCAAGTTGCTTCCCCTTTCCGCAATTAAATTTCCAAATTATTACATTGTTACCATTACTTGACTAAATTGAAGCCTCTATTTCCCGTTTTTATTTTATTTTTATTTTTTTTAAGATTTTTTTGTTTTTTTTTTTTGACAGAGAGAGACACAGCGAGAAAGGGAACACAAGCAGGGGGAGTGGGAGAAGGAGAAGCAGGCTTCCTGCAGAGCAGGAAGCCTGATGTGGGGCTCAGTCCCAGGACTCTGGGATCATGACCTGAGCCGAAGGCAGACGCTTAACGACTGAGCCACCCAGGCGCCCCCCGTTTTTATTTTTGAACTGATTATATTATCTATTGACTCGAGCCGTAAATGACCAACGATTCCAATTTGCATTTCCTTTCAACTCATACATTATTTGTATTAGTTATAAAATTGTTTTCACACTGACAAGATTTATAACATTTATATTCTATTTTATAAACATCATTTCCAGATTAGCCTTACATATTTAACATAGTTCTATGTTCATCAACATTTTTCTAACCATGGCTTTCCCCTTTCTGAGATCTTTATTCTGTTTCATCTTTGAGTTGCTTAGATTTTCTCATATAAAGTCTTCCCCCAGCCTCGACCTCACCTCCCTAAGGGAAACAAATAACTTTATATTTCTTTAGGTCTTGCATGTGTCCTTCTTTTGCAAAATCTCTTGGCTTTTTGTAAGATATAAAATTAAAAACTTCCCTTGTAGTTGAGTTACTTTTGTACTTTGATCAAAAATCAGTTGGTCTTACCTGTGGGGTAGATTTCTGGGTTCTCTGTCCTATTTTGTCGACCTATGTGTCTATCACTTTGCCAGAATTGTACAGTCTTGGTAACTGGATATGGAATATGTCTTGAAATTGGATGGAAGGATTCCTCCCTCCTACTTTATTTTTATTTTCAAAATTGCTTTAGCTATTTCTGGTTCCTTAGCCTTTCCGCATGAATTTTAGCATAACCTCGTCCAGATCAATGGAAGTATTTTTGGAATTTTGATAAGAATTGTGTTAAATTTGTGTACCAATTTGGGGAAAATCACCATCTTTACAATGTTGAGCCTTCTGAGCCATGTACTTTTCTCCATTTATTTAAATCTTCTTGGATTCCTGTCATCAGTGTTTTTCATTTTTTTAGTATACAAGTCTGGTATATCTTTTGTGCTATTAACATCTAGGTGTTTCATTTTTGTTTAGTGATTATAAAAGTTTAGTGATCTTAACATGTTCATTTTTACTAACTGAAGTAGAATTGATTTTTGAATGTTGATCTTGTTACCTATGACCTCACTGACCTTACTTATAGCTCTAGGAGTTATTTTTTGTTTACTTGGTTTTTGATTTTGTACATTCCCCAAATAGAGATGGTTTCATTTCTTGCTTTCCCGTCTATATGCTTTTATATTCTTTCCCCGCCTCACTGTGCTGGCTAGAGCTTCTAGAACTATGTTGAATGGCAGCAATGACAGTCGACATCTTTGACTTGTTCCCGATCATAGAGAAAAGCATTCAGTCTTTCACCATTAAGTATAATATTAACTATATGTTTTCATACGTGTTCTTTATCAAGGCCAGGAAGTCTTCCTTTATACTATCTTTTCTGAGGGTTTTTCTCTTTAATAGGTGTTGAATTTTGTCAAATGCATTTTCTGCATAAATGTATATGATCATGTGATTTTTCTTCATTAGCCTGTTAGTATATGGCTTCCCCTGATTGCTCTTTGAATATTGAACCAGTCTTGAATCCCTGGAATTAACTCCACTTGGTCAGGGTGTATAATTCTTTTTTATATAATGCTGAATTCAATTTGCTAATAGTTTGTTAAGGACTTATATTCATGGGGGATATTGGTCGGTAGTTTTCTTTCCTCCTCCTTACTGTCTTTGTCTGGTTTTAGTCTCAGGGTAATACTTGGCTCATGAAATGAGCAGGAAGTGTTCTCTCTTCTTTTGTTTTCTGGAAAAGATTGTGTAGAACTGGTGTTAATCCTTTTTTAATCATGTTGTGTAATTCTCCAGTGAGAATATCTGGCCCTAGAGATTTCTTCTTCAAGAGTTTAAATTATAAATTCAGATTTCTTAAGAGTTATAGAACTATTCAAATGATCTATTTCATATTAAGTGAATTGTTGTAGTTTGTACTTTTTGAGGAATTGGTCCATACTATCTAAGTTGTCAAATTTATGTGCATAGAGTTTTTTGTGGTATTTCCTTATCCTTTCAGTGCTTGCCCAGTCTATAGTGGTAGTCCTGTTTCATTCCTGATGTGGTATTTAATGCCTTCCTTCTTTTTTTCTTTGTTAGTCTTGTTATAGGCTCGTCAATTTTATAGATTTTTTTTCATTGATTTTTCTCCATTGTTTTTCTGTTTCAATTACATTGGTTTCTGTTTCTTTATTATTTCCTTCCTTTTTTTTCTACTTGCTTTGGGTTTATTTTGCTCTTATGTTTCTACTTCTTAAGGTAATAGCTTAGAATTTTTATTTTAGACTTTTCTAAGGTAAGCATTCACTGCTATAAATTTCCGTCTCACTATGGCTCTATCTAAGTCGCACAGATTTTGACAGGTTATATTTGCAATTTCATTCAATTCAATGTATTTTTTTCTTTCTCTTGAAATATCCTATTTGACCTCCTGAATTATTTAGAAGTGTATTTACTTACTTTCCAAGTGCTTGGGAACTTACCTTTTGTCTTTCCGTTTTCGATTTCTGGCTTGATTCCACTCTGATCCAAGAATACACTCTGTACAATTTTGCTCCTTTTAAATTTATTGAGCTTTATGTATGGCTGAGGATATGGTCCATCTTGGTATATATTCTGTGTGCATTGAAAAGGAATATGTATTCTGTTGTTTAGGGCTGAAGTATTTTATTAATGTCAATTATTATCTTGTTGGTTGATAGTGTTGTTGTTGATTTTCTGTCTAGTTGTTTAATCAACAGTTATTGAGAAAAGAATATTGAAGTCTTGAGCTATAGTTATAGATTTGTTTAGTTCTCCTTTCAGTTCTATCAGGTTTTGTTTCACATATTTATGCAGTTCTGTTTGGTGTATACACATCAGGAGTGCTATGACTTCTTGATGTATGGACATTTTTATCATCATACACCTCTATGTCCCTGGATATTTCCTTTATTCTGATGGCTACCTTATCTGATATTAGTAGAGCCACTTCTTTTTTTTTTATTAATGTTTATGTGGAATATCTTTTCCATCCTTTCACTTTCAACCTACCTCTTTAATTATATTTTCAGTGAGTTATTATAGACAGTGTACAATTTGATCACCTTTTTTAATCCACTCTGACAATCTCTCTTAATTGGTGTATTTAGACAATTTAAATTAATGTTATTCTTATGTTAGGGCTAAGCCTTCCATTTATTGTTTTTCCATTTGTTCTTTCTCTCTCTTTTTTAACTGTTTTCTTTCTCCTGTCTTCTGGGAGTGGATATTTTCTAGAATTCCATTTTGATTTATCTATAGGATCTTGAGTGTATCTCTATGTATAACATTTTTAGTTCTGTAAATATTCCATTATATACACATAACTTATTATAACCAACTGGTGTCACATTTTTACCAATTCAAGCGAACTATAGAAAACTTACTTGCCTGTACCTTCCTTTGCCCTCCATTTATCATATAATTATCTTAAATATTTACATAATACAAGGAGAACCATGTCACACGAGTTTATAATTTTGGCTTCAGCTGTTAAACCTAATTTTAATAATTTAAGAAGAAAAGGAAAAGCTATTTGATTTATCCCTATGTTTACTCTTTTTTTTTTTTTTAAGATTTTATTTATTTATTTGACAGAGAGAAACACGGCGAGAGAGAGAGAGCACAAGTAGGGGGAGTGGGAGAGGGAGAAGCAGACTTCCTGTGGAGCAGGGAGCCCGATGTGGGACTCAATCCCAAGACCCTGGGACCATGACCTGACCTGAGCCAAAGGCAGACGCTTAACGACTGAGCCACCCAGGTGCCCCCCCCATGTTTACTCTTTTGTTTCTTTCTTTCTTCCTTATGCTCCACAATTTCTTCTGCTATTGTTTTATTTCTGTTTAGTATTCCCTTTAACCATTCTTACAGGGTGGGTCTGCTGGCAACAGATTCTAAAAACTTTAGTTCTATAAGAATGCCTTTAATTTTCCCATCCTTTTTGGAGGATATTTCTTTTCTGATTTCAGAATCCTAGCCTGATAATTCTTTTCTTTCAACCACGAAGAATGAGTGTGCCATTTTCTCCTAACCTCTATGGTTTCTGAGGCAAACACTGCTGCTGTTCAAGTTATGTTTTCCCTATAGTGTCATTCCCCTAAAGTTTCTCTCTCACTGCTTTCAAGATTTTTAATGTGTCATTGGTTTTCAGAAATTTGTTGGCCATCTGTCTTGGTATGGATTTCTTTGAGTTTATCCGTTTGGGGTTTGCTCAGCTTCTTGTACTTGTAGGTTTATGTCTTTGCCAAGTTTAAGAAGTTTTCAACCATTACTTTGAATACTTTTTCAGATTTTCTTCTTTTGAGACTCTGATGGGATAAATGTTAGATCTTTTGTTATAGTGCCACAAGGTCTTGATGTCCTGCTCATTGGTTTAGTTTATTTTCATTCTGTTGAGATTGAGTGATTTCTATTGTTCTATTTTCAAATCCACTGAATCTTTCCGCTGTCTCTTCCATTCTGCTGCTGAGGCCGCCTGCTGAATTTTTTATTCATTCATTTTATTTTTATTTTTCAGTTTTCAACTTTCCACCTATTCTTCTTTATATCTTAATTTCTCTGCAAGACTTTCTATTTCTTCGCCACATTTTACATTTCTGTTATTGTACACTTCTCACTTCTAAAGTTTCATTTGCTTTTCTTTATACCCCATATATATAAATATATATGTAAACAATATATACCCCAAATACATAAATAATATATAAAAATATATATTTTTTTCTTTGCTGAGATTTTTGATTTCTTTACTGAGACATTCTATTTCTTTTCATGTGTGTCCGTAATTCTCCATGGAGCACTTGGGTGATGTCTGCTTTAAAATCCTCATTAGATAATTCTAACTTCTCTGTCATGTTGATAGTTGTATCTATTAGTTGTCCTGATTCTTGGTGTGATGAATAATTTTACATGGAAACCTGACATTTGGGTATTACACTATGAGACTAAGATCCGATTTAAATCTTATGTTTGAACTTGTCTCCTCCAACACCACTCAGACAGGAGAAGAATGGGCCTTGTTACAGGCAGGTGGAGGTGAAAGTCTAGGTTCCCTGTTTTACCACATTGACACCCTGGGTGTGAGGGCTCTTTGTTACTGCTGGGCAGTAGGGAGAGTTTCAGGTCCCCCCTAGACCTTCACTAATATCACTCTGGGTTCAAGGAGCAGGAGGGCCTTGCTGCTGCTCTCCATTGACACTGGTAGGTAGGGGTCAGTCTTGTTACCAACAGTTGTGTATGGAAGTTCAGGCTCCCCCCTGGCCTCCAGTGGTATTGAGGGGTCAGGGACCTCATTATTGTGCCCTAGGAATGAAAGTTCCAGCTCCCTATCCTGCCTTCTCTGATGCCTTAGCTTGGGGGAAAGAAAGGGTTTGTGAGCACCTTGTTACAGTCTAGTGAGGGTAGAAGTCTAAGCTCCCTGCTTCTCTTGGTGGGGTAGGGTTGGGGCCACTGTTTTTTCTGTGGTTTTTGGCTGGAGTAGAGCTAGTAGTATAGTTTAAACTGATCCTTCTTGCTAGGCTGCCTCTTTCCTTACCATTTGACTAGATAGAACTAGCTCTTGTTGGGGCTGTTCTTGTCCACACCTGTTAGCATTTCTAGGTTGTCAGCTTGCCTAACTCCAAGTCTGGGATATAAGAGGCAAAGAGAAATGTCAGGAAGCTCACCACCATATTGTCCTTTAGTCCCAAGACCTCATCTCGTCTGCTTCCTTCCCTCCATATGTCATTCACATTTTAGTCTTCTTATGTTTGTTTTATATAAAATATCCAGGATAATTTATAAGGAGGAAAAAAGAGAAGTACTTCTCTGTCTGTAGAGAAGTAGAAGTCCCTAAATATGTAATTTGATTTTCTAAGTTATTAGAATACTTGTACTCTATTTGGAGAAATAAGTGAGAGACGTAATTAAACTTTTTTAGGCCTTTACATATGTAAGTTAACTATAAATGTAAATATATATTTACATATATAAACTAAATATAAATATAAATCTACATATATAAATCTCTCTATATAAGTAAATATATGATTTAATACTATATTATACATTGTATATTATATAATATGTATTTATTTTATATTACATTATATATATCAGTAGCAAAGGAAACCATATTTGTTGAAATCAATAAAATGCACTAATGTGATAATTATGGCTTAATTCATATATAAAACCTTTGAAAAAGAAATCAAGAAAAAAGTAATTCCCCCCAAAGACGGTCCAAAATGGTATGTATGTATTTTTCTACATACATACTTGTTATATGTTCAATTTGGCAACTGTTTATTTTATGTCTACTATATTCTTAGCACATTCTAGACTTTCTATAGAATAATAATAGAATTAGGCAGAGGCTTGGGCCTTATTCACAATAAGACTATAAATGTTATTAAGGATCAAAACAAATTAAGTGAATATGTGAAGATTAATATTTAAAGGGAGAAAATTTCAAAGAGATAGAGCTATTAAGACAGTTATTTGGTGATTAAGATGAGCTTTTAAAAATGACATATCTTATTTGGTTGGATGCTGAGGAGTTGTAAGGTCATTTTAGAGATGAGAAATTGGTTACCTTAATAAGGCTTAGAAAAACATTCAGTCTGATATGTTTGGGTGATCACAACCAGAACAGCCTGATGACTTTATTGTGGTGGGAAAGGTCCAGGTCCATGAGTGATTGGAGCAGACTCTGCAGTGGAGGAAAGATAGGCCCTCATTAGGGGAAGACTGACCTTGTTGTTTACTTATGGACTCCTGCCAACTGGACCCCATAGGGAGCATCCCATCCATCAATACCCATATTGCATTAATAAACAAGGGAGAGTCATTGCAAATTCCAAATCTGGAAGTGGCATAATAAAAATGATGCTTTAGAGAAGTTATTAGCAGTGCAAATTTGAATGGTTTTGCTGTAGTTATAACCGAGGTGTGAAGCAACAAAGCTCAATGCCTGCCTCCTTCAACACCATGGTTCACCCTCTTCTTTCATATCCACTGTAGAGCAGTAGAATTAAAATTTGTTGATGGCCTTTACTCTGCAAGACACTCTGCTAGATAGCATCTGTGTGCTTTCTCATTTAGTCTGCACAATAGCTCTTAAGGTACTATTATTGCTATTCTGTGAGGCTGGGGGTTTTCCAAGGTCTCATGGCCAGGATTGATGCTCAGGCTCTTGACATCATACAGCATGTCATCTGGGTCCCTCATATGGTGATGGCTGACTCACAGGCAATCAATTCTTGCTGACTTGAGCTCGTGTTACAGTTGGGCAGCTCTTACCTTCCTTTACTCAACTGCTTTATCACCCACAATTCAGCTTGTAAAATATGATAACAGTTTAATGCTGTGGGACTGTGGAAACAAGATTCAGATTTCTTCCCCTTCCTCTCCATTCAGGCAATGTCCCACCAGACCTTCAGTTTAGGGTACCAAGGGCCTGGAGAGCATGGAAGCTGCTCTCATCAGTCAGTAGACAATTAGGAAACTGGACTCTGATTCATTTCCCGAGCTAACATGTAACCATGCTGCTGATTACCCATTTTCATTGTTTATGGCGAGGCAGGTGGATGAACAGCTCTGCCTGATTTATGTAGTGCTTGCCTTCCATAAATCACAGAGTAGAAACCCAGCACGCTGTTAATCCTAATTGGTTAAGTCCTAAGTAGGGAGTGATTAGAAAGTCTTCAGGAAAGAAGGTACCTCATGCAAATGAGATAGATATACAGTTCGTTGGGAAGAAATATCCCCTGCTCTCAATATGGGGTCAAGGTTTGTTGTCCATTCCTGTCTCCCCCTTCTACCTCTTGCTGGTCAACCCCTGCTGATCTTCCATTTGTAAATAAACTAACATAAAAGGGAGAGAAGGAAGATGATGGGATGTACAAACATAGCAGAAAGAGAATGCTGTTTGCCCGCTTACTCTCTCCTTTATTAATTTCAACCTGGATTGTCTAATTCTAATAAACCATCCATCATAATGAACGAGAGCTATGTAATGACTCATAGTGCTGTGAGTAGCAGTGGGATACATTAGGGCTTTTGGTCTTAGCTCCCTGAATTCCAATTCCACCCTTCCCTGGACACAGTTGACATGGCATTCCCCAATATTCAGTGACAGTGACACCCTTCTCTGATATTTCACTTTGAGCCACAAAGACCCTGAAGACCTTAAGTATGTGAGGTTGTCCACCTCTTCTGATTGGAAACCTTCTGATCTGACTTAGAAATGCAGACTGTTCTGGCAAAGGAAGAAGGAATCCCAAAGATTTTATGTGATTTCCTCCCCCCATCTCAAAATAATGGTTGAGGACCCAGGGACTGTGTATGGGACACATTTAAAGGACCGGGGGCTGTTGAGATGCAGACTCAGGGAAGATAACTTTCCTTCTCCCTTTCCAATCAATTGTAAATGCTCCTTCCTTTGGGTAACTTCTCTTTTCATTTCCTTCTCCTTTCTCCCCACCTCCCTCTCTCTGTTTTCCTCCCCTTCTGTATTTTTCATCCCTTTTTCCTTCCCTCCCTTCCTCTCCTTCCTCTCTTCTCCTGTTTCCTGGGAACCCATGGCAGATGCAGCAGCAGCGTGACCTCAGAACTGGATGATGAGCCCCCCTGCATGGAGGAGATTGATTACAGTACAGACAGCAGCTCAGACCCAGAAGGGAGCTTCTCTGAGCTGGACCGGCAGATCCAAGAGTGCGCTTTCCACAAGGATGAGGGAGGGGAAGAAGAAGAGGGGCCAGGCCAGGGAAGAAAAGCCATCCCTCAGCCCTGAGGTTCAGAGTGAGCTCCATGTCTCTAACCATGGACTAGCAGCTCTGTTGTTTCTTTACCACCAGACATGTACAGCATCGGTGCCAAAAGCCAGCCCATGTGAGCCCAGCAACCTAATTCCAGAGTTTGTTCTAGTTTCATTAGGCATAGAGACTAGCTATGTTACAGTTATACCTTTTACATACATAGTTAGGTGGCCTTTGGAGCCCATGCAAGCTGCCATTATGCTAGAAAGGGCTACTCTCAGGATTACCATGGATCCTCTCAGCACTATTTTGAGCTCTTCTCCCTTCCTGTGCTTGAAACTGGAGGAGCCTGGAAGTAGGAGTTGGGTTTCTTTTTGGCTTCTCAGCCAGATTTCTATATGGTTGTCTAAGTTGTTCTACATATGAGTGTTATCTCCTCTAGTTGTCTTCCTACTATAGCATCTGAGCTCCTCAGCACAAGTTATGAGCCCCACTGAGACTTCTGAGGGTCCTAGCAGGGTATTCAGCTGCTGAATTGTTGAACATGAATGGCTGCACAATGGAGAATTTGCAAGCATCATGCTTAGTCTGTTTTGATAGTGTATATTTTACAGATCCAGTATAATCCAGGAACTGTCCTAGATTCTAAGGGAAAAGGCACAATACTGAATAAGACATGGCCATTGGTCTTTACAAACTTTAAAATCCTATGAATTCAGGCCACTAACCATAATGCTGGAAGGCAGCAAGTCATAGTGGAAAAATCATTCATTTCAGATTCAGACAGATGTGGCTCATACCCTGGATATGGCAATCAGTTGTTAGGAGAACTAAGGCCACTAATTAGATTTCCCCAAACCTCAGTTTTCCTATACATACGATGGAGATGAACATTATCCATATTATAAAGTTATCATGAAGATGAAATGAGATAATATATAAAAGCATACAGATTGGCACATGGTAGGCACCCAATAATGTTGGCTGGTTTTCCTTCATAACACAAGTAGAACATTCTGTATAGGCATTCTCAGTTACAGACAACATTACCTACAGTCACGTGGTTAGAAAGTACTCCCTCTTCCTGGAGGGCGTCTGGGAAGGAGGTTACAGAGGAGCAGAGTGTAGGAGGTTGGAATGTCATAAAGTAAGTGAAATGGAGCAAGGCCCTTCGGCATGCAGGGGCAAATAGCTTAGAGATTTGGATGATGTCTAGGTGTACAGGACTCATGCAGAAAGGATGAGAAGGGGCATAGAAGGCAGATACTGAATGAGAGATAAGATGGAGAAAATATGGTAGGTCAAATTTATGTTTGTCCAGATGCCATATATATTTAGTTATGATTAGGTTTGGCTATGAGAGAAGGAGAATCCAAAATTGCAATACCTTTGTAAAACAAAATCCGTTTATCTTGTATGTGGATTCCAGATATAGGCAGGCCAGAGCTGGTATTGTGAGTACCAGGTGTCCAGCGCCCAGTTTCTATGGCTTTCTAGCTTTGCTGCGTGTTGCTTCTACTCTTAGAATAAGATGGCTGCTAAAGCATCAGCCTTTGCATCTACATCCCAGTCAGCAATAAGAAGGATAGAAAAAGAAGAACACATTCTCTATATTTCAAAAAGCTATACATTACACTTCTCCTTAGTACCACCATCTAACAAGTGGTCCTGTGGTCACAGGTAGCTGCAAGAGAGGTTGTAAAATATAGTCTTTATTTGAGCTGGGCATAGGGAAAAGGGGATAATGCATACTGGGGATCAAATATTGCCAAATACTTCTCCTGATAAGCCAATCACCACCTTGAGATTTTGGAAACAATAATTTCAGAAAAAACTCACAGCAACCCTCTAGACCAGCAGAAAGCCACACCATAGAACTTTGCCATAATTTAGCCCCAAGGCATAGGAGAAAGGCAGGCGTGTTATGATTCGAAGAGCTGATATTATTATTATTATTGCTACTACTATTATTATTGATAATCCCTTCTTTTTCCAACTCCTTTCCAAATTTCTTTGCTATAGTTCAGAAACCACATATCCATTCTTGGTGTTAAGGCACTCAGATGTCTGAAATGTATATAAGAGGTTTAAGGGAAATAGCAAAGACACCACATTCAAATCCCAGATAACAGCAGGGCTTAACTTCTCTTATAAACCTTTCCACTCTTAAATAGAGGATAGCATTATGTTTCTGTTTTCCCATTGCTTGGAGGAGTCAAGAAGATAGTTGCGTTGAAAATGTAAATGTTGGGAAGGATGGAAATAATTGTGACTCATCATCGCCACTTTGTGTGCCTCAGCTCAAATTTGTTTATGGGATGAGCTTCTGGTCACCTGACATGTTTCTGAGGGCAAGTGACCAGGACATGTAAATTTCTACTTGGAGGTTCAGGAAAAGCCAGTGACATGGGACATGGATTCATCCATTTAGCAAACATACATTAAGCACCTACTATGTGTCGTGACTTTACTAAGCTCTAAGAATGCAAGGAAAAGGACCTACTCTGTTTGCAAGTGGGAAAGATAAGCAGTAAACATTTCAATGCAGTGGCACAAGCCTTTGTGGAGCTTTGCAGAAGATCACCTAATGGGGCAGCAGTGGTGGGAAACATGTACCAAGAGGTGATAATTGAGGTGGTTCTTGAAGGATGTGCAAGAGTTTTCAGGTGAAAAGGAGAAGAAACATGCTAAGGAGTAGAAAGAGTTTGTGCAAAAGCCCTAGGGTGGGGTTAAAACTTGGAATAAAATGATTAGTGTGACTGGTTTTAAAAGATGTGTTTGTATGTGGGGATGGGAAGGGAGTGACAAGAGATGAAATTGAGAACATTGGCATTGAAATGATCAGGCAACATTGACATGCCTTGATGAAAAGGTCAGTCTTTATTCTGAATGTGCTGGTGGAGACAAAGAATCTTCAGCAGAAGCATGCCCCTGAATGATGTCTGCGGGCATGCAGTGGGACCGCTGTCCCGCTTGCTTATGACTGATTGACTGGATACTCTGCTACAGTGGTAATTCAGTAATATGAGGACCCTAAGTGTGAACTTACCCTATTTGTAGATCAGCAGGTTTGCAATAAGATGAGAGATAATGAGTGCAGTTTGGGGTCATGTTGAATATTGGGGGCCTATGGCAGTTCCATGAGGAAAGGACTTCTAGAAGTATATCAGTAGGAGGAGAGGTATATGCAGTGAGATGGGGACTGGTGAAAGTCTTGAGCAACTAAGCCCAGGTGCCAGTCAGCCAAGAAGGAGTTTGTTCGGAGGGAACAGAAGAGTTAGAGAGAGGGGCGCCTGGGTGGCTCAGTTGGTTAAGCGACTGCCTTCGGCTCAGGTCATGATCCTGGAGTCCCGGGATCGAGTCCCGCATGGGGCTCCCTGCTCGGCGGGGGGTCTGCTTCTCCCTCTGACCCTCCTCCCTCTCATATGCTCTCTCTCTCTCTCTCATTCTCGCTCTCTCAAATAAATAAATAAAATCTTTAAAAAAAAAAAAAAAAAAGAAGAGTTAGAGAGAGAGCTGACTTCCGTCCCTTCCTGCTGGGACTGAAGGCCATTCTGTGTCACACCTCACTGGTTTTCGGTCTTGGGGCCGAAGAGAGGGCTCACTGGCAAGTCAATTCTAAATAGTGATAGGAATGACTCTTCTAGCCCGGCCAGACATGTGTCTTGTTGGCCAAACCGCTATAGTGAATTGTTCTGAAAACCCTGTTCCCCCAAACTCATAGCCAAACAAGATTACTCAAGGATTCCAGGCAGTGATGGGCTCTAATGGGAAGCAGATATGGTTCAAAGTGTGCAGGGGGGATGAGAGTCTGGAGAAGTGATGCTGGAGCCAGACCATGGGCACAGGTGTCCGGTACCAGCTGGTACCCAGTGCTCTGCCTGGCAGGGCTAGGACTCAGAGCGGGCTGGGCAGGGGGGCTGCAGTTTCCTGGGGCACCCTGTGCACTTTCTCTGATGGGCAAACGTGGGTAGCTGGCCTTTTACACCTCTAGGACGGTCCCATTAGGGGTAGAGAAGTACAAGGCTTCTTGTGATCCCCTAAGGATCATACTTCCACGATTCCTTAAGGGTGGAATATGCTGGCTGCTCTTGACACTTCCCTTGGCAAAGGGCTTTTTAGCTCCATATTTCCTACAGGAAAAAGATCCCTGTACAACCTGGCCCCCAGTCTTCTCTACTAACTTAGGTTTTGCCATCCTGCAATCTCTTGTTTGCCATGGGACATAGCTTTATCTCACTGCACATATGCATGAGTGTGAGCACACATAGACGCATACACAGATGCACGCACACACACACATACACACACACCACTTCTTGAGCCACATAGCTCCCTAAATACCTTCTTTGATTTTTTACACATTTTCACATTTTTCCTCTGTCTCTGATGAGCATCTCCCATTATGCGATTTGGGCATTGCAAGACCTAGTTCAAATATCACCTTCCTTCTGTAAGACCTTTCCTAATCAGCCCAGCCAAGTTCTATAATCCCTCATCTGTGTCCCTGCTGCACCATTTATGCATCCCTCTTAAAGCATGCTTTCTATTTACAATTCTATTTATGTGGTTTTCACAGCCCCACCCCCACCGGCCAATGGGTGGAGAACTCTAAGATGCATGTGCCTGATATTATCTTGTCACCTCTCCCTGCGGCTAGCATACTTCTCAACACATTGGCCGGCAGTCAAAATGTATCTTCCCCCTAACCTCAAACCTGAATGTCCAACTCTCAGTGAAATCCCATATATTTCCCTTGGATTCCTTCATTTCCCATCTCAAATCAGAGTTTGTGTTTCAGAAAAGGTAACTGATTTCACTAAAAGGGCATCCAGCACATGCACACCTCGGCCCCTCAAGCTGATGGTTTCCATGGAAGACTGGTTCCCATGTGAGGCAAGCTTAAGAAGGAGCAGAGCGGCCTTGCCCTTGCCTGTGTTGTGCAAATGTTTAGATAGAGCACAGAGAATGGGGAGCAGAATCTTGAGGAGTGGCCAGAGGCTGCAGGATTCAGCCAGGTGCTCTGCACCGCAGACTGCCTTTGGTGGGACCGGGCACAGGGCTCCGTGTGCGTTGTGCCAACTTGGCTGTCTGGGTACTTCTTACAGTCCTGTCAGTGAGAATCCAAGCATTCCAGCCACGGGCTCCAGTTTCTTCCAGGCCTACAGAAAAAAAAAAAAAAAAAAAAAAAAAAGGATTCAGAGCCACAGAGCGCATTTGAAAATAACCTGATTTTTGAGTTACGGGCTCACGTTGAGGGATGCCAACGCAAGTTGGGTCACATGACACCCCTAAGGGGAGAAGTTCTCATGCCCGGCTTTTATTTCCCGGCCTGGACAACTGAGCTGTAGAGTTGATTTCATATGCCAAGGGGAGTCTCTGCTCTCTTCCAAGAGAAGGAGCTTCCATGAAATGCCTGACATAAGTCATCCTTGTTAGGGACTCAGGACAGTGGCCTGCGTGGTGGGTCTGAACATTTGCATTAGAGTGATGGATTCCTTTTGCCCTGCTGGTACAACCCTCTCCAGCCCCTTAAAGGCTCCAGGCTTGGAATGGCACAGAGACAGTAGCCTGGGTCCTCACCATGAGAGCTTTTTTTGGGCAAAAATAATTCATTAGGTCTGGAGCCTGCTGCTGTCTTCCCAACAGATGTCCTCTTTTGTTCATGTTGCAGTTTGGCTTCATGAGTGCCCACCTGATTCTTGATAGAAAAAAAAAGTGTTGTTTAGAAAAAAGAAAGTGGTAAAAAGACATTTTTGGATAAAAACGGATTGTATTACAGCGTTTTGGTGCCTAATAATAAAAAGAATACAGTTGTATATAACTTAACATCATCTACTGCACACATTCCAACCCAATGGAGATGGAATTGAGCTTGAGTTCCCTACCACACACACACACATACACACACACATGCACATGCACACACACACATGCACGTGCACACACATGCACATGCACACATGCACACACACACGCACATACACACACATACACACACATGCACATGCACACACACATACACACATGCACATGCACACACACGCACATACACACACATACACACACATGCACATGCACACACATACACACATGCACATGCACACACACACATGCACATGCACACATGCACACACACACGCACATACACACACACATACA
>NW_022589768.1:8277319-8389562 GCF_004348235.1 Phoca vitulina | reverse complement strand
CACATGCACATGCACACATGCACACACACACGCACACACACACACATGCACATGCACACACACATACACACATGCACATGCACACACACACATGCACATGCACACACATGCACATGCACACATGCATACACACACGCACATACACACACACACACATACACACTCACAATGTAAATGCAGGGCTTTAAGCAAGGAAACAGAGTGAGTGAGGGAAAGTTTATGATCAGACAAATGACCATAAAAGTAGGGAGCAGCTAGATGGTGCTTTTACCCCATACTGCCAGACACAAATTGAGATGGAAGACTTTTTGGGAAGAAGGTGAAGCCTTCTTATCAGCATATGGCATAAACTAGTCTTCTAGCATGTATGTATTTTGAGCCTGCTTATTAGGTCATGAGGAAAAATGGATCCAGTCCTCTCTGGAAGAGACTGCATACTTGTGGGAGAATTACCACATAAACCACATTTGGGTTTTATGACAAGACAGAATAGAGCAATGGATGATTGCCTAGAACAAACTTGTTATTCTGATTAGGAACTTCTGAGCTTTTCTAGGGCCGGATGGGGTTAAGATGATTTCTTAGCAGTAGACAAATATTACCACCACCTCCACCACCCCACCGTGCCCCCGACAAAACACTAATAATAATAATTAAGCACAGTTGTTGGAGCAGTTCATTTGAGGCGTCTGAGTGTGGCTTTGTGCTTTGAAGGTCAGGATAGGAAGTGGCAATGAGGTCAGTTCTGTGTGCTAGCTGTGGGACAGAGCGAGGGAGCAAAGAGATGGACAGCCCTGTCGGCCAGAATATGGAGGTTAAATGAATGGATGTTCTCAGACAGAATCATATCATCTGGTCCCCACCCACACTTCAGTCTGAAGAGGAAGTGATTTTAGAAGGTATTAGGGGAGAAAAAGACCTGTCTGTGATTCCCTCTCTGCTCATACTCATTTAAGCTCTCCCTACGGCTCCGTGCGATAGATGGGCATCAGTACTGTCATTTTCAAAGTGAGGCTCAGTTGCACTTTTAGTAGGTGATGGAACTGGAACCTGCTCCCAGAAAAGTTCTGATTCCCACCCCCTGTCATGCTAAAGTTAACGTGTGCTGAACATGAAGACACATGTCTAAGACCATGTGTTATCATGTTATGCTTCACAACTTAACCCTGAGGTAAGCCCTCTTGTTATGCCTCCTTTGACAGGTGAGGATGCTACGGCATAAGAAGGCGAGCACTTGCCTATGATTATGCAGCCAGTAAGTAGTAGGATCGTGGTTTCAACCCAGGTGGTCTGACACCTAAGTCCGCACTCCAAAGAAAAGTGGTCTCTTCAAAGACCCCTGAGGGTCTTTTAGAAGTCACAGAGTAATTCCCTGTCTCCACGAAGGGCAGGATTATTGTTGTTTTCTATCCTTGGTTCAAATATAAGTAACTGTCTGGATATCCCTGCAGAACACTCCACTCCACCTCCTACTCACAGGTTCAAAGTCACATCCTCATGATTTCCTCCCACCAAACCTACCTCCAAGTTACTCACTTGATCACCTTGACAGGAATCTGTGTTGCCTTGTTTTTTGTGTGCCCAATGCACAGCCCAAAGTCTGAGCAAGGCAGGCACTCAAACGTTCACTAAACACATGGATCCACAAGCCTTGCCAAGCCTTACTCTTCTTACCTTTAGTTTAAATGCATCTGCCCATTACTCATTCTTCTTGGTTCATTTCTTGCCTGGGTTTCAGTGATGGTTTCCCACAGCTCTCCTCACCTGTGATTTTGCCTCCTTTTCCAGCCCTTTCTTCCCTGTGCAGCCAGATGATGTTTGGAATGAGCATTTGTTTCTATTTCTGCTGCTTACAACCTTTCAATGGCCTCCCATGGTCCCAAGGATAAAATGCAAATGGAACCCGGCACTTGAGCCCTTGGGGATCCAGCCACTGGCTGACTTTCTGGTGTCCTGTCTTAACACAAACCCCTACTGAAGTCATAAAAAATCACTTGCAGTTTCCAGAAAGCACTTTCCTCATTCGTTCTCTCTGCTTCCACCTCTGTGTCTAATTCTATTCATCATATCCTAAATGTATCCTCCTCCATGTAGTCTTTCCCTTATCTGACTCCGAGTTCCCACAGAGGCGTGGAGAAACCCTGTCATAGCTTCTGTTGCATGGTATTGCCTATGGGTTTTTCTACCCACCCACCCCCACCCCCCAGACTTTGCATTTTTGGAGAAGAGAGATGATGTTGTTCACCGCTATGTCCTGAGGGCCTAGCATTGTGCCCAAGACATGGAGGGCCTTCATTAAATATGGGTTGAGTGATTGAGATCTTAATTTCCATTCCAAAGGTCTCCTGAGAATGACCTCGTCCTCGTTGCCTCAGTAACCTATTAAACATGAATAGCAGAGCTGCAGAAAAGTAGGACACGCCTGTGTCCAGCTCGCTCAGAGCAGCAAGGAAGCATCCAGGAAAAACTCCCTCGGCCCCTGCTCTGTGGTGCCTCCTGATCTGTTATTTTCCAGAAGCAGCTTCCTTTTTTTCCTCCAAATGGCCTGTAGAGGTCAGAAAAGGGCCTTGGTTTCAGATGGAGGGCTGTCCGCCTCCATTAGCATTCACCCTGGGTGTCTACAATTAAGCAAACCAAGGCGCTGCACATAGGAACGGAAATGCATTGACTTTAATAAAACAGAGTGTAAAACAACTTTAGATTGACTCCGGCCTTGTTTATTCTTGCACACTTGTAATTCTGGTTCGGTATATTCCCAGTCAAAGAGACCATTGTCCTGGGAACTGAAGCTTGTCCCTTCTTCATGGCTGCTGCAGCCCGTCCGAGGAGGCAAGCCGCAGCAGCTCACCACTCCTGACTCACAGCAAAAATGTTTTTGTATTTCTTAAAGAAAAACAATAACAAATAGAAGGGCATGTGGGCATGATGAGAGGAGCTCCCACTGTTGTCCTAGCCTTTTTCTTCCATGAATGTGAGTACATTCAGAGTCCAGAAAAAAAAAAAGAGAGAGAGAGATGTGAATAATAAAAATGGAGCAGGCACTCTGGTGGCCACCCATCATGAAATTTAGGAACTGATGACTTTGTTCCAGAAATTATTTTCTCGTGCATGGAAAAGAGAACTGGACCAGACCTTGAGAGTCCACGATTTGAGGTCTGGCTCTGCAACTTTAATGTGTGATTTGGGGGGAGGACCCTGCATTTCTCAGGGTCTCAGTTTCTCCACTCGCGAGCTGGACCCGATGAACTCTGCGGTCACATCTCTGTCCCACACTCGCTGTGGCCGTGCTGGCCGGCCCGTGGAGAGGGCCGCCAGGCCGTGGGCTTGCCACGCACACGCAGGGGCAATGCAGGGTGGCTCACACTAGCGCTCTGTCCGTCCGGGGCCCGAGGCCAGGAGCGCACAATGATCTTTTCAGAGCCCAGGCCGATGCCGTTGAGACACTGCCAATGCCCAGCAGAATAAAAGCTTCCGAAATCAGAGCTAAAAATAAATAATGAAACAAAGTGACAACATAAACAGGAAGACCCTAGAAGTGGGGGGAGGGGGTCGAATTGAGTCAGCAGAGTCAGGGGGCACCATGGGGGGCAATGAAATTCGCTCTCATTGTGGATCCTGCTGGGTGACTGTGGGGTGGCAAGTGCTCTGGGAAGTGGCAGTGTGAAGCCAGCCTGGGATAGGATGCCCCCGGAGCAGAGGTGTGACTGGCTCTCAGGCCCATTTCCTCTCTGCACACAGCTGACCCGCCCACTCGTCCCGCACTCTTTTGTTAGCTGTTCAGAAAGCGAGTTCTTTAACAGTCCTGTCCTGTCATGGGCCCTCTGCTGGGGCCCGGGCCAGCTGCCCTGATTGACCTTGTCCCCTGGCATTTGGGGACCAGCTTCCTCTTTGCACACACTCAGGATTTCAGTACAAATGACTTTGGGATCTGGTGACTTGGGCCGGAGGTTGCAAGAGGGTTGGGCAGGGAAAGGGAGCTAATAGACATGAAGCATGTTCCACGTGCTGCCCGCGGTGCTCGGTACTTCATGCAGTAGTCCAGGGAGGGAGGAGCAGCTGCGGGGAAAGTCGTTGGTGAACTCCACCCCTGCACGCCTACAGCCCCTTCCTAGTTCTTCCTCCACCTTGCCCAGGGTGGAGAGCCAGAGCAGGTGGAGGTGTTGTTCAGCCAGTCAGCTCGGTGAACTTGGGGCTATGCAGTGTGGGCATCATGGGGGTGAAGGTGGAGGAGCTGCGGGCTGTCATTAGATGGTGACAGAGATTGGGGGCTCACACCCTGGCTGAAAAGGAGAAGGAAGAAGTGGAAGGGAGGGGACTTCCCAGGGAGTCCAGAGGCTGGGATCCAGGGAGAATTCAGGCCTTGTGAGAAACCCAGACTCATAAAATTATAAGTGATGTGTAGTGTTTAAGACCTTTCCTAATCTGTGGGGTCTAATTTCAGGTCACCCCTGCACCCTCTAACCTTCTGCAAAAGCCGGGGTGCCTGGGTGGCTCAGTCAGTTAAGCACCAAACGCTTGGTTTCAGCTCAGGTTATGCTCTCAGGCTCGTGGGGGAGTCTCATTCTCTCCCTCTGCCCCTTCCCCCTGTGCTCACACACTCTCTGTCTCTCCCAAATAAATAAATAAAATCTTTAAAAGAAAAAAAAGTCAGTAAAAGTTGACTTCCCCAGAGAGTGGGGTTCTGATGATATTTTGAGTAAATAGAAGATGAGCTTATTCATTTTGGATAAAAAGACTACGGGCAGAGGCTCTCAGAAGCAGGGAATCTGAAAATTCATTTCTAGGGCATGTACAGTTCCCACACTATAGCTTGGAGCTTGAGCCATTTTATTTGGATATGAAAATGATGAAACTAATAATGATAGTAATAGTCACCAAGTTACCAGGAGCACTCACTGTGTACCAGTTCTTAGGCTGAGGGTTAATTATTTACAAAATCCCTGCGAGGGCAGTCACTCTCACTGTCCCCATTTTGTAGAGGTACTCAGTAGTGTGTGCTAAGTAAGTAGCTAGGAGAGAGGCCAAGTTAGGTTCTGAGCTGAGCTCTTTTTCTCATGGTATAATAACCCCTAAAAGGAAATGATCCTTAGTGGATCATTTGCTGGAAGCTCCTCCCTTCCCCTCCCCTCCCCTTCCTTCCTTCCTTCCTTCCTCCCTTCTTCCCTTCCTTCCTTTCCTTCCCTCCCCTCCCTTCCCCTTCCTTCCTTCCTTCCTTCCTTCCTTCCTTCCTTCCTTCCTTCCTCCCTTCTTTCCTTCCTTCCTTTCCTTCCCTCCCCTCCCTTCCCCTTCCCTTTCCTTCCCTTCTACCCTTCCTTCCTTCCTTCCTTTCTTTCTTCCTTCCTTCCATCCTTCCTTCTATTTTCTTTTTCTTGAGGCAAACTTGCCTTCATGCTTCCTTCCTCAGATTTAACTAAAAATGCATCTGTAATTTTCAGCATCTTATTTTCAAACTTCATCAAGACCTATTCTTTCCCCCATACACCTATTAATCTTAATTTTACTCAGCCTCCTTTCCATATTTCTAGATGAAAATGCTGCATGACCTTTTAAAGGGATCTCCCAATGGGTTGATGGTGGTGGATGGTACTGTGCCTGTGAAATTCGTGAAGCACACTCTAAGTCTCCCGAAACAAATGTCGAGAGCATCATTTTTTAAAGATAAATAATGTGAATTTCAAATAGGTTAAGTGAACGTCATGGAGGAATATGGCCCCATCCCAACAAAATCAGGGTTGGGTTGGGATAAGGAAAGATTTTCCTTATGATGTTTGCTGTGGGTCAGGAAATAATTTTTCAGATCTCCATCTATCATGTCGTGAGTCTTCTGGACAATATGAGATGTCCCCAGTGGCCGTATTTTTGTTAGAGTTCTATTTTGCAGCCACCCTGGAGTAAGGGTGCTTAGGATTCACTTCAATGTTACGTATAGAAATCTGTGAGCCTCATGTAACCATTACCTGGTTTCAAGTGACATTCAGTTTATTAGTCTAGGATCTCTGATCTCTGAAACCTAATCTATCACTGCCTCTCAGCTGTACTTAATTTCTGTTTACCAATGCTCAAGGGAGCCAGCCATGTCAACAAGGCCACTCAGCAAGGAGCAACAGGGCAAACTTGCCCTCTTTTTTTGAAAGTAGATTTCTATGTCATGTGGCATTAAGTCAATGATATTCCACCAAAATAGTTCACCTGAACCATGTTGCTCTTCTGAACGTTTTTGTTCTTTTTGGTTGGTTAGTTGTTTTTTGTTTTGTTTTGTTCTCATCTGATGTGGCTATATAATAACAAGACCAGAGACATTTAACATTAAAGAAAAAAAAAGGCAAGGAAAATCAGGACCCAGAAAAGTAGAGGGAAGCCAAATCTCAGGATTGTCAATGATTAGCTGCTCACTCCCTGTGGCATGCACACACACACACACACACACACAGCTTCTTAAGGAAAACCTCTTATATGGATCAAGAGCAAATTGGAGCATTCGAGGACACTGATTTGGTGACCACTACAGAGAATAGAATTTTTGTGGTAAGAGGAAGAAGATTATAAATAGAAGAAACTGAGGCAACCTCTCTCACAATGCGTTATAATTGGTGTCACAAGATCTTATGCAAGATAATATGGCAAAGATGGTGTAAGGGGGATGTCTCCAGCTGAGGAAACACCCTCACTGGTGGAAGAACAGTAGGATCAGAGTGGGACAAGGGAGAAGGAGTGGGTTGGGGCTGCCTCACCCACTCTGCTGTGGACCTCGGGAGAAAAGGGCCATCCTACGGGTGATGTCAGTAATGGTGCCTTAGTTACATATTGCTGCAAAATCAACTACCACAAATTTAGCTGTGTAAATCAACATCCACTTATTACCTCACACTTCTGCAGTCAAAAGTATGGGGGAACTCCCCCAGGTTCTCTGCTCCAGGTGCCTCAAAGCCGAAAAACCCAAGTGTCAGCCAGCCTGGGATCTGACCTGGAGGCTCAGGAAAAGAATCTTCTTCTGGGCTTGGTCATGAGGTTGGCTGAATTCAGTTCCTGTGATTGTAGGACTGAGCTTCCTGTGTCCATGCCAGTAGTCAGCTGGGGGCTGTTTGTGCTCAGCCCTCGTTCCTTAGCAGGTGGCACCTAAAAGCCAGCAATAGTATGTTGAACCCCCTTCATGCTCCCACTCTCTGATTTCTTCTGCTGCTACCAACTAGAGGAAACACTCTGCTTTTAAAAGGCTGGTGCAATTAAATTAAGCTCACCCTGATAATCTCTCTCTTGTCTTATGATACAACATAATCACAATAGTAAAATCTCACCATCTTCACGGGGTCCACCTATGATTAAAAGGGGATGGGAGGGGTGTGCCTGGGTGTCTCAGCTGGTTAAGCATAAGACTTGATTTCAGCTGAGGTCATGATCTCAGGGTCCTGGGATTGAGCCCTGAGTTGGGCTCTGCACTCAGCAGGGAGTCTGCTTGAGGATTCTCTCTCCCTCTCCCTCTGCCCCTATCCCACTCGTATGCACTCGTGCAAGCTCTCTCACTCTCTAAAATAAATAACTACATCAAAAACTTATGAGGTAATGTATGGTGATTAACATAACATAATAATAAAAAGAAGAAAAAAAATAAAGGGGGATGGGAATTATGTAAGGGCAAGATTCACTGGGGTTCATTTTTATAATTCTTCTTACCCAAATAGTAATATTAGCAAATATGACATAACATTTTTCACATGCCAGGAATAACATAAACATTTAACACATATTAACTCATTGAATTTTGCAGCAACCTTATGAGGTAGGTACTATTATTGTCTCCACTTTACAATAGAGGAAACTGAGGCACAGAGTGTTGGTGTAGTATATACAACTAGGATGAGGTTGAGCTGAGACTTGAACACAGGTTTGTGCCAGATTTCTTAACCACAGCCTCATGGATCTATCAGAAAAGTGTGCTCTCTTAGATGTGTTTTTTTTCTTTCTTTCCTCCAAGCTTGAGTGCGAATGTGAGACCCAGACTTATTTAGTGGGGCAGGACAGGATACATGTGGAAGGTGGCATGGCATTTGTGGTTCAGATGGCCCATGGCCTGGACTTTAATCAAGGCTTACATGCGACAGGCCTACTTTTCCTGGCTTCCCATCTTGTAGTCAAAGTCTTAGCTAATTGTAGAGTCTATATTTTCCTAGAGTGCTCCCTCCCCATGTGTCCTTCAGGAGCAGTGGATCTAGCAGTGACTGCTGAGGTGTTTGAGGTACAGTCAGGTCTTTGTGAAACAGACTTACCACCCCCATATCCCTGGGGCTCTTCCCACCCGAATTATAGGCTGTGCTTTGCAGGTCCCAAAGGCTATATGGAAAAGTTGCTTAATAAACTGGTGCCTATTCTATATGGTCTTATTTGAAAGTGTTGGTGCTCAGTTACAAAGGAGAAACTGAGGTAATGTTATAATTTTTCAATCTTCCACTGACTGGGTGCCATTATTTTGGCCTTGACACCAGCTGAAGAAAAATCCTTCAAGATGCAACTAGTTGAGAATCAGAAATTAGCAAGGAAAAAGGCTCATAAATATGAAACAAAGATGACTTCCATAATAGCATTTTATTTCAAAATGGCTTAATACAATAAGTAATAATAGTAACATTGGGAATTCACCAGTAATATCACAGTGAAAGGATATAGTTCACATAACGAAAGGCAGAACAAGAAAGCAAAGCCAAGAAATGTTTAAAAAGTGGAAAAACAAACAGAAGGCAGAAGACTGACAGCATTGAATAATTGCAGTTATAAATGTAAATGCTATAAATTATACCCCTAATTGACATAGAATATTAACTATGACCAAAAAGGGAATCTAGAACTCTTTTTCATTCATTATACCCAAAGATTCCATAAACAGATTCATAGTGAAATAATGCAGAGAGGAAAAGAGATCAAGGATGAAGATTTCCAGGGAATCATTGCCAATGGGAAGAATTGCAAACACAAAAACTGAAGTCTAGAATGGACCATGGAGATGCAGAGACTAGTTTAGGTAATTGAGTGACACATGAATCAGTTTATCAGCAAAGCCCTGAGAGAAGGCCTTGGTCATGAGGGCGGGGAGTCATTTTCAGTACCAAAGCACGTGAACGATAACAAGATAGAAAGGGCAGAAGGATTCCCACCAGAGCTCCACAGCCAGAAGGGAGCCATGGGCCTAAGGCCAGAGGGTGGTGGCCAAAGTGAGGCTGTCGCAGAGCTGAACGTCAGTAGTGAGGTGGTGTGCCCATCTCTTCCTTCCCCCCTGCCTTGCTTGTACACCAGCTAACTCAGAAAACATAATGAATATGTGGAAGGGGTAACTAGATCTGTTGGGTTGCATGGGTTTGGGGCAGATTAAGGTGAATTGGAAAGACAGTCTCCTTCAGTTGTCCATATAATGCATTAGCTTGGCATTCAAGTGCTTCTACAATATAGCCTGCCCCCGTCTGCCTATGTAGGTTATCTTCAAATACATGTGACCCCAGAGCCAGCTTCTCACCATAGGGGCCCATCCACCATCCCCTAAGCCTGGCCTCATGTTATCACCTGCTCACCTTTTCTTATTCTTCATCCTTCCCTTCAAGACCTACTTCAGATCCGAATCTCCCATAACTCCTGCTTTCTCTGTTCCTCCATCTATGACCTCTTATGGCATTCATTATGCAATTAACTATATTCTTTCATGCTCTGCTAATTGGCCATTTATCTCTTTTACTGTGGTTTGATGTTTCACATGTGTCTGTCATTTCTTAGCAAGAACACTATTTGCTCCTCAAGAGCAGGGCCATGTCTTTTTATAATACCATTCATTATTTAGCAGCTTCTAATTTCAGTTTGCTTACCAGCATACTGTCTCATAAAATGCTCCCTGTAAAGTTTCAGGTTAAATTTTGTTTCTTTCATTGTACAGACTAGGTCATTGAGGCCTAGAGATGTTCAAAAACCCACCCTAAGTCCTATAGCTTGTAAGTGGCATAACCAAGATTTGAAACCATGTGAGTGGAACACAAATTCTCTACTTTCCCCCACTAGGTCATTACACCTTTCTGGAGCCATCAATCCAGATGATGCATCAAAATAAAATACTCATTAGATATGCACATACAAAAGAGGATCTCCATTAGTATATTTCAATTATTTTATTTCATTTGCACACATTTTTTTTTACAATTGTAGCAGGGGGATAGAATCCCCAAATTAAATCTAATGCCTAGACAGAATAGCTGTTCATACAAGCACACACACACATGTGCACACACATGGATAGATGCACACATACACACACAGAAATGTTTGCACCATGATAGCTAAGCTGGTAAGTGCTGTACATAAGTCTGCCTGAAAGGAAATTTCTACACCAATGGCAGAATGAATGGTCTTCACTGGCAAGGACATGGAGAACTTATAATCCCATTTAGAGTAGAAAGGTGTATAATCTCAGCAGGATGCTTCAAGGTTCACTTTGACTGCAAGGGTACTCAGAGCTTATTGATTGGGGTTTTGGCCAGCATGTTACTTTGACATAGAGCCCTGTTAGTTGTGATATTTGCTTTGAAGGGGCTCCTCTACTGAAAAGCTCTGTGTCAATTCATCTGCTAATTGTGATCCCAGAAAACATAATGAATGGGGAGGGTGCTCAGCAGTCCTGTAGTCTTTACAGGTTCTAGGTTTGTTCCCTTCAGGAAGGAGAGGCATAATAACTCTGAAACCTATTAGCTTTCACAAGTGGGAAGAAGCCTGGCAAGTAGAGAGGGAACTATGGAGGTGAAGGAACCAGACCCAGACAATTCATATGTTTCCTAGATAACTTGACTTCACCTCCTGGCACCAGGCATTCTCCCTGTGCATAATGTGAATCATAGCATTTCCTTACACTGTGGCTCTTACACTTCAGCCACACAGAAATCACCCAGATGACTTGTTAAAACACAGGGTCCTGAACCGCAATCCTGGCAGTTCTGATTCAACAAGTCTACGGCGGGGCACAATCACTTGCATTTCTAACAGGTTCCCAGGTCATTCATGCTGATGCTGCTGGCTTAGGGAGCATGTTTTAAGAACCACTGTCCCAACAGACATGGTGTGTAATCATAGCACATAGGGACATCAGGTCCCTTCAAGAAAATGTAGTATAATACTAATATTTAGGAAACTTTTCCTATCACCAATCCTAAGTATTTTCTTGTACTCCAGTGCTAAAGCTCTGTCTTGTATTATGGAACATGTAAAGAGCTTTGCTATGTTACACAGATAGATGCTCATGCCGTCTCGCGCCTTGTTCTTATATAGGCTAAGTTGCTGTCCACCAAATAGGTGCTGACAGCCTCCTTATCATTGGTGGGAGCTTTCCTTCTTTTCTTGAGAGGAGAGTCAACTGTCACTGGACCAGGGAGAATAGAAGAACTCTAGCCTATAAGGAAAGAAAACATTAATACCCGCTTCTTCTACCCTCTTTTCTTTCCACTTTCCTTCTCCTCTACTTTCTCTCCACCCTTACTCTCCTCTCAGGCTTCTCTCCTCTTGCCTTGTCCTCTCCCACTTTCTTCTCTTTAGAAAGTTTGTTTGTCTTTACCCCATCCTCTCATTTTTTCCTGCAGAAGTTAATGTGGATGAGTTCACTATGGTCTGCCTTGCCAACATCCATCTCCATGACTTTATTTCCTCCAACTTTGTCCTCCGTATATAAATATTTTCTGAACAAAATGACAAAATGAATGCCATTAGTTCTGGTCCTAGAAACTTGTCTAGATGTGGAGCCTTTCAGACCAAGCAACATGTTTGCCAGTTATAATGACCTTTTCTGAATAGCTTAGACAGCTGCCATGTACAAAACCTCTTTCTAAGAGACTCAATATGCATGGATTGCTATATTTGTGCCCTGTAACATCATGATGACCCTAAAAACAATGGATTTGACTCCTGACCCAAAAAGATTCTGTTAGTTTGTAGGCGTTCCTTGGATTTATGAAGTTATTTGGTATGAAGGCTCCATCTAACACCAACAAGAGCGCCCTCTACTGGATGGTGACTTTCCAAGCCACTCAAATTTTTGTTTGTGGAAGAGTTTGACTTTAAGACAGGTGTAGAAAAATTATACAAAAGCATACTAACAATAGAAGTAGAGGTAAAGAATGAGCAAGTCACCAGAGCAATAGTTTGAAGGATTGGATGCCATGGGACAGCAACTAGAATTTTAGTGCATCATCAAGGCATCAGTTGGGTCTTTAGAACTTTAGTTGGAACTTTAGAACATGACCTGAATAAGGTTTGGAGGTTTAGGTAACCTGGTCGTATATTATTATAACAAACTGTGTGAGATAAACCAAGAGTCCCTCTTCCTTATGACTCAAGGGGCTTAATGTATATATAATAAGAAAAGTTATTTTAGACAAGATCAGGCAGAAGGCTATAATAAATAGTTGAAGGATCGATATTATAATAGGTTGATAATCAATCGGTAGCAGCTGCTGAAAAAAAAAAATTCCCACATACAAATGCACTAGAAATTTTAATCATGTTTCTACCTGCCTATCAGAGACCTGTAGGGCATCGCTCCTCTCAAAGAAACTGGTGGAAATACGAACCTAGAGTGCAATATTGGGTATTACATGACCCCACCTTCTCATTGACATCGTTAGACCAAAGTGTGTTACTACTTCAAGGACAGCAAATACAGCCACACACACACACACACACACACACACACACGGGGCAGTTAAAATTTATGTGCTTTATTCTATGTAGGTTATATCTCAGGAAATAAGGAAAATCTAAAAAGCAAAAAAAGGATGAGCTAGGTCAATCAGATCCCTGTATGAGCCTTTTAAACTAAGAGTATTAAGATGATGATTTCATTAGCTCAGGGAACAGAGGTTTCGAAAAGTCACAAGGCAAAATTGAGATCACAAAGAACGATATGCAAACTGGAGGTATAAAGATGTTGAGCCCTTCTGTTGGCAGAGGGAGGGAGAGAGATGGAGAGCAGAGGGACAGGGAGAAGCTAAGACAGGGAAAGCACATAGCTCACGCGGGAGGATGAGGGAGGGCCTGGTCCAAGACACGTTTTGTTTGTACAAAGATTTTCCCAGCCCAGTTTCAGTCTGTATCAATCCTGACCATAAATCTGGTTTTCCTTGAGGCTCAGAGATGTAAAGCCGCTTACCTGAGATTATTCAGCTAATACGGAAGGGAGCAGTTATTCAGCTAATGTGGAAGGGCTGGTTTGCTTCACTGCTTCTGCTCTATGACATGGTACTGTGTTATGGAATCTTACAAACGTGGAAGAAGGTGTCAGTCTTAACGACAAGTGTGTTCTATCACTCAATGTTTTATGTGCGCCTGTGAGAATTACAGCCTTCTTTTGACAATTTAGAATGTGCCTTTCTATCTCTTTCATTCAGCCTCCTCTAACCACAGTTTTATTCGGCAATAAAGTTATTTCATTGGAATGAACTGAATTTAAGTAATAAAGCTTCACTTATATTTTACCTGTTTATTTTTATAATAGGAGTTGCTGGATGTCCATTTTTTTTAAAAGGTTTTATTTATTCACTTGAGACACAGAGATACAGAGAGGGAGAGAGAGAGCATGAGCAGGGAGAGAGGCAGAGGGAGAGGGAGAAGCAGGCTCCCCGCCGAGCCAGGAGCCCAATGTGGGGCTCGATCCCAGGACCCTGGGATCATGACCTGAGCCGAAGGCAGACGCTTAACCATCTGAGCCACCCAGGCGCCCCAACTGGATGTCCATTTTACCTGTGTTAATTTATGAGTTATTTACAATTTTTTCCCAATGTCTGCAATTCCCTCCTGTCCATTCCACCATTCACTTATGCTCTTTCTTATATAATTTTTATTTACCTCTCTTCAGTGTCCTCAGAGCAGGTCTTGAGCCATTTTCTTAATAGGAAAATATCTGATGTAGATAGTGGTAGTAGGGAAACATGGTCTAGCATATTTTGAGTGGGGAGGACCATATGTTGAGATAGTCCTTTAAGGTCTACCGTTTGTGGCTCTGGACAAAAATAATATAAATATCATGATCAAAGAAGGAGTTTTACACTACCTCTTCTTGGGTCTCTGGACAATACACAAAGTGGAAAAGTCGAGTGTCATAATCCTGGCAACTGATCACATTCCTCAAATACCAACTCAGATTGGTATTTGACTCCATCCATGAATTTTTACTACCTCTGCTTGTGTGGCCCCCAACTTAGGGAGAGGCATCTAAGTAACATCGATACCCAGGAGTGAAAAGTTCCCAGTGTAAAAAGTCACAAATTATATGAGAGCAGTGCCCAGAGATTCCTTTCAGATAACCAGCTCCACACCCAGGAGTTCCTAAAATCTCAGAACTGCTTGGCATTGTCAGTCAGCCTGCTGATCTCCGGTGGAATCAGGCTTTTCCAGAAAACCAGCATTCAACTTTGAATAAAACTGGCAAACACCCAATAATAGCCATCTTTATGGTAATTGGCCTTTATCCCTGGTGTTCAACTGAAGTCCTATATACCATATTCATAGATAAACAGAACATGACCTCTAGGCTGTGTAAGCCAGGAAATGCCTTTCCCTTGAGATTACCCACATGCCTTCTCCCAATTTTGTAAACACTCTTTAGCTGGCTAATACTTTGGTAAGGTATTTGTAGTTTGGCTATCTTGAATCTGAACGATCTATGCCCTACCCTTTCTTCTTCTCTATCAAGCTTGTGTTTCCAAGGAACCATGCCATAAAACTTGTATTTGTCTTGCCCCAAATTCTGATAAAAAGGGCACAAATAAATGAGAAAGAAGAATATAGCCAATGGCTCCCTCCTCCTCATCCCACAGAATACAGTACAGACATTACTGGGAAGGAAGTTAAGAGACCTGGGTTCTTGTCTCAGTTTAATTGCTGATAGTGTGACTGTAGGCAAGTAGTCAAGTCTCTGAAAAACCCTCTAGAATGAAAATAAAAACACTGCCCTGCCTTCCACTTGGGGCAACTATGAAACAGATGAAATGATGCATGTGGCAACTTATTTACCCTATTATATAAGTTATCAGGGGTCAGTCCAAGAAGGGAGGAGGAGAGGAGGATGCCAATGAGAGGAGCAGGTCCATTGTGTTGGGGGCGCTGTTTTAAGAGCTTTGTTTATTTCCTAATTACCAGAAAGCAAGGGAGGCCTTTGAAATGCTTTGTTAGAGGTGATCATTTGAGTTTGACCCCTTTATATTTAGTAAGTATTTTCTCTTGTTGTAGATAGATCTCTTCCATAAATAAAACAATTATTATGGTACAATTTTGGGCATATGAGTGAAAGGGAACACATGTATCTGTTATACCAAAACAGTATTAGCTTTCCATTTCAAGATTTGGGGATCTAAGAAATAAAACGATAACAAAGGAAATACCCAACAATTATTTTGATGAGCATCCACATAAAAAATGTGTTGAAGTCTTGAATTGAAAAATACAGCAACAAGGGGTGCCTGGGTGGCTCTGTCAGTTGAGTGATGGGACTCTTGGTTTCGGCTCAGGTCATGATCTCAGGGTTGTGAGATGGAGCCCTACCTGGGTCGGGTTCTGTGCTCAGGTCGGAGTCTGCTCGAGATCCTTTTCCCCTCACTCTCTCTCCCCATCTGCTCCTCCCCCTGCTCATGCTCCTGCACATGAGCACTCTCTCTCTAAAATACATATATAAATAAAATCTTTTTTTAAAAAAGAAAAATACAGCAACAAAATAAATAATGATGTTTTTGATATCATTTTGTCGTATTCTCTCCGTGCTGATTGCCTTCATTTTTCATTTTAAGCATTTTGAAACTTTAAAGTATTTATGTGTGGTTGGGGGTGGGGGAGGACTTTGGGTGGGAACACATTGAATTCTCTTGAAAGACATTTTCCTGGAGTTATTTGCTTCTTAAAACAAGCCAATACCATCATTTATAACCATAACCCTGAAGGGATCATAGTTGCCTAAATACATAAACAAAATGAAACGTGCAATTTGCAGGATCTTTAGCTGAGTACTTTAAAAATCTGGAATGGTTTGGGGATAGACATACAAGCAGTAAAAAAAAAAAAATCACATGCGATGCTATCTAGCAATGTTTATTAAATGCCTATTTGTGGTTGTGTTTGGTATTCTAAAGGACAAGATAAATATAATTGTGTAATCACAGAATTATAGAGCTGGAAGGGACTTCAAATGTGACTTATGTAGCTTGAAAACTTTACTGATGGAGGAAGTGAGGCTGAAATAAGTTGAGTTCTAAGGCCAATCAGCAGAGAAAGAGGACTCACAAGTTTCCCCAGACCTGGTCCACAGTTCCTTCCAACACACTCCCCTTAAAGGCGCTTTTATATCAGCTGCTGCTAATGTATCACGTACAGCTCCCTAACATGCACACAAACAACCGAGTGATTTTTCTAAACGTGGCCTTACGGCAAGAATCCACCTGACTGTTCACTTTAGGCTCCCTCAACACATGGGAACGTGGGGAGGGGACGTTCAGCCATGATTCAGTCGCTCGATCTAATGCAGTCCAGATCTTTCCGTGCGGACGGGGAACTGATTTGGTAGCCCAGACGGCTGATGTGTAAAGGGTGCATGAGGACTCTTCCTTTCCCTTCTTGTTGCGTAGACTTGCCTGGGAGTGGAAGCCAGGCAATTGTTAGGAAAGAGAATTGCTGAGAATAAATCACATCACCAGTCTTTAGAGGAAAACAATTAGGTCACATGTAGTCAAGCCCATGAGACAAGGGCAGGATTGCTCTTCATGGGCTGGACCCGAGTGTTGTATTTTCTTCCAGAATTGCTTTGCAACTATTGCACGTTCCCCATTCTCCCGCTCCACTGTTTACCATGGAATGGCCCATTAGGAAGGTTTTGCTGAAGGCAGAAATAAATCTTTTGGAAAAATTTCATCCTATTAAGTCTAGTTACATGAATCCAGACTGATTTTCTTTCTGATGGGATGATTTTCCTAGCCAGTATTTAAGGGCTCAGAAAAACGTTCTGGGCTTGACTGGCTGCGAGAACCTTCCTGGTGGAGACAGAATTGTTAGTCAGTTACAGTCTCCATGGTGATTTTTTTTTTTTTTTTAAGGCCAAGTTTGAATCAATCTTCTAAACATCGAGGCATAATTTGTGAATGCAGTTGAATGAATAATAGTAGAATTATCAGCCATACAGCATTACCTTTAAGTTTGGTATTTGAGACTTTCCATAGACTAGTTCACAACTGGCTGTCAAATTGGTCCCTAAACATGACCTTGAGAGCCTCCCTGCCTCCAGCATAATGTTCTAGCTGCCTGCCTACGCTTTCCTTCATTCTAATCATTTTCCGTGTATTGGGTCCTGAGCCTTTTCCTCAGACTGTCTCCTTATAATCTCTAGTATCTTATGCGATTCAGATAATGTAGGCTGTCTTGCCCCAGGCACTGCTACATTGAAAAGACCTCCTGTTTGGATGTCAAGAGACCTTAGGGAGAGCCTAACTGTCAAAAGCAAAGCTCTGTAGCTTTATTTCAGTTTCCTGATCTCCCCGTTTTCCCACCTAAAAATGGAGCAAGTTGGGCAAGATCATTTCCAATGCCTACAGATTCCATGATGAATCTCAGTTACAGAAAACAAAATAAGACAGTCATTAGACAGCACTGTTTTCCTGCTCTATATTTTTAATAGAGTGTTTTCCATCCATTATCTGTTCCACTTTGTGTTCAAAGGTCAGAATTAGGAAATACAGCTAAAAGCTGCTGTCAGCCAGTGAGAGGAAATGAATTCACCTCTCCAAGGAGACTCATGTTCTGATAAACCTTCAGAATGCATCTGCAGGCTGGGAGTGCTGTGAACCAAATGTTTCCAATGGCAAAATAGAGGCATCACGTGATTTCTTCTTTATTATCTGTCTTTGAGTTATAGAAAGCTGTTCAAACAAGAAAAAGGCCTAACAGCTCTTCGTTGGCCAAGACTAAGTAAGTCTTGGGGGTCATCCATTTAGGACAATAGACCATTTGAGGAAATGAACCAAGAAGAGGGAAAATGAAGCTCTTAGTGTTTCCTGTGTTTTCATGCTGTTTCTTCCCTTCTGTGACTTTTTCTCCTCCATTTTTAACCATGCCTAAGTAACAAGGAAGTAACAGAAGAGGCAGACCACCCTAAAGCTCTTGGAATGTGCTCCTACTGGTGCCTACTGTGTTATATTTACAACATATAACATATAATGTTGGGGGGGTTGTCTAGTATGGTGGTTAAGATTATAGCCCCTGGAACTAGTTAATACAGTACCTAAAACAGTCCCTGCCTGCCTCATAGTTAGCCCACAATAAATGTTAGCTTTAATAGCATTGCTCGTGGTTGTTGCTGATAAATGCTGGGGACCAGATACAAAGTGAAGGAAATAATAAGGTTTCTGCCTTCCTAGACAACCAAAATAAACCCTACAGCCATTAATAAATATTTTTAAAACACTGTGCTTGAGAGAATTGTGGCTAGGAGAATAACATGTACTCCAATATTCTAGACTGTTCTTCTCTTAGATACATCCCAGCACATTTCCCAAACTTGTGTTATAATAAATTGGACAAACATAGGATTTAAGTTAAAAATGTACAAGGCACAGAATAAATTTACACTGCAACTCGGGTCACATTGGTCTTGCCCTATTTTATAATCCCCCAGGCTGGAAAAAATTTCTTGTTACTACGGGCATGAAAATGAACTCAGCTGGTTTTTTCCTGGACTCCTCTCCCTTCCCACACTTCTAGGCCCCTCCATCTTATCCTTTGGATCCCTGAGCCCCCTCCTCATGTCTCGTGTGACACCCGAGATCAATCAGAGGGCCGTTCAGTGTTGGACAAGTTACTTGGCAGAAGACAGTTACACGGGCTCCCACAGGGGAGGATGCGGTTGTACACGTGATATCAAATTAATTGTACGCTTGAATCCGTTGGCTGTGCTGTGAGACAGAGGATCTGCTCAGATAAAGGGATGGCTCAGGGGAAGTCAGGGAGGGCAGGGCAAATTCTAGCTGATGGGACACATTTCCCGGCTGCCACCACAATGGTGACAGCCAGCAGAGACTCTGATGTCCTCCAGGTCTGAGCTGGGGCACAGAGCCTCACGCCTTCACATGTCTCTCGTCTCTGAAACCACTCAGCAGCACAGCACAGTGGTCTCTGACTGGAACGCGTTTCTCGGTTTCCTCAGCTCCCTCGACAGCTCCGTGATGAGAGAGTTTATGGAAACGTCAAGCGTCCATGTTTGTGTGTAGCCGGTGTCAGTCGGACTAAACATGAAATCTTGTCCCTGTCATGCTGTGGGACTGCAGAGAGCCACCCTGAGATGGAAAAGCAGAGGAACTTAAGGCGATGATTTTACGTGGGGCTTGAAAGGGCACTTATGATTAGAAATGTGACTGTAAAAAGCACATTTCAATGTCCCAGATTCATTCCCCCTGGTGACTTGCATGTCACATTCGCTTAGTTTACAAATACAAACAAAAGAGTCCCCACCGCAGCTGTGGGAGGCTCAGAAAGAGACTTGAACAAAAGAGCATCGAGTCCTGTCCCTTTGGCATTTGGAGGGCCCTGGCCACCAGCTCAGACGCGGCAGGGGGTGACAGATGTGTCCAACAGCCCTCAGGTTTCTGCCCTGCTGATTTCTCCAGAGCATCTCAGCCACCCTCACTGCAGCCCGGCTCTGTCAATAGGGGCTTCTAAAAGGACAACAGGGTAATTTCCAAACTGTAAACAGAGCAACTAGTTTAAAAAAAAAGAAAAGAAATGATAAAAAAGAAAAAAAATGATAAAGAAGAAAAAAAAAAAGGGAATGTTCTCACAAGTTCTCACCATGTGCCAGGCATCGATCAGGCTGCGGAAATTCTAGACCTGTGTATTCTCGGGGCGAACTGGCCATCACCTGGTGCGTTCTGACAAGTCCTCTGATCTAGACGTCCGAGAAGTCCAGATTCAGCGCCACACCGCGTGCCAGGCTTTGTAACGCTGCTCTCACATCAGTATGGGAGGAATGTTTGCAAGACTATTCACCCTCTTCATTCAACCCGTAAAGTTATCACGTGCTAGCTACTAACTGTTGCAAAACTCCACGGGGACCCATTCCTTCTACAGCCTGGATCCTGGACACAAAGCCACAGCTTGTGGGGACCTCAAAGACAAATTGTAAGATGCAAGACAATAGAGCTAAGAGAAGCAGAGGAGGGTCCTATGCATTAAAGTAATCAAGGGGTGTGGCCAAGACAGTCAATTGCCCACCCAGTATTTAGTCTCCCAGGATTCCTTGCCCTGAGAAACACACCTTTTTGGGGATGGAGCAATGTGCGCATCCAAGGCATGGTTGTTCAGAGACAGTCCTGATAAACCTGATTCCCAGTTTTCCAGCATCTATGAGAAGACTTGCAACCTGGACCCAGCCAATAAAATCTAAGTGGAAGTCCATTGGGAACGGGGTGGGAAGAGGTGAGCCATGAAAACGTTTGCTTTTCTGATTACAGAAAATACATGTGGCTGCCAACACCTCTACCTCCTTCCATAGTTTTCCTGTCTTGTGCATAAATATGATGGCTGGAGCGGCAGCAGCCTTTCTATCCACCAGTAGAGTTAGGCCACAGGAATGGCAGAGATGCTGAACCTAATAATACAGCTGCATCATTAAAATGACAGTAGTCATTGCCTACCTTTGTTGTTATTGTGGGAGAAAAACAAAGCTTCCTTCTTTAAAGCCTCTGTAATCAGAATTTCTATTACAGACAGCTAAACATGCTCCTAAGGTGGTGGAAAGGGAGGGGCTCTTCCCTTTCTCTGGAGGGAGACTCTGCAATTGCAAACACGTAGCCTAGGTGTGTAACAGAATTGAGATTGATTCAAGTGAATATCACCACACACGCATTTGGGCAAAGTAAGAGGTAGCAGCTGGAGTTCCCAGGATGGATGGAGACCAATGTTGAAATACCAAAAAGCCTTTTGCGGGGACTTTGACCACCTAAGTCAGGGCATATAAAAAGACTCTGGCCCTGGTAGAGGCCAGACCCAAGGAGGAAGGCTGGACTTCTCCACTAACTGGATTTTATTTTTCTGGGGAACTGCATTAACACAACACAAAACCAAACAAATGAAAAAACACCATTCTTCCCTCAGGGCCTTATAGCCAGCATCATTTTCACGCCCAAGGGGAGCTCCAGCAACATCTTGCTGTAAACAGCCACATCCCCAGTGGCACCCCCCATGCCTCTCTCTTGCCATCCTGCTCCGGCTTCTTCCCACTTCTGACACACATTCTCCTGCCCCGATCCCTGCATAGCTTGTCTTTGACCTTCTCTCTCCCCTCAGGCTTCATATGGTGTCTCCCTCAGTACTTTGGGTAAGCATGTATCCTTTCCATCAGTGGCTACTTTCCCTGAGCTTTCACTGGTCCCTTGAGTGGGAAACAAACCAAAGCCCAGAATAAGGAAGAAAGCGAGACAAAGACACTGGTCATTCGGGCTGAATCCCGATGGTGATGGGGAGAGGGTGTAGTAGAGCATTTCTAGGGGAGGGCTTTGGATTTGGTCTTTCTTGCTTTGAAATGCATTTTCTTTTAGAGGAACATACTTAACCTTTCAGCTCCTTACTTTGTTCATCTGCATGGGGATAATGATAATATAAACTGGCAGGGTTGTTGTTTTAGCTGAGAAGATTTATCAAAGCAATGTGAATAGTGCCTGATACATAGTAAATCTCCAAGAAACGTAACCTATTTGAGTGATGAGGACATCATTTTATCAACGAATATTTATGAAGTATTGTTTATATTGCCAGAATCCTGAAATACAATGCTGACCACTAAGTTTTGGTCCCTACCTTCAGGGGTCTTACAATGTAATATAATTTGAAGTCAGTAGCTAAGCCCCCTCTTTGGTGTTACAAGTGCTATGATACATAATAAAAAACAAGGCACTAGATAACATGTAACCTACTTGCAGAGAAGACTAGGAATCATGTATACTCCCAAGATATTTAGGGAGCACAAATTCTCTTTGCCACAGTAAGTCCATTTGGCCACTAAATATCCTGATTCTCTCTTCCCTTGGGTGTGAAATATATTTACCTTCCCAAGGTCACAACCTTAAGTTCCACCCAGTCCATGCGCTGTATTGTCTGATCCAATCAGAAGAAAGAAACTACATCGTGATTTGACCAGGGAAGCTTTAATATCAAGAACTACTAACTAGAATAGTTGTTTGGAGTAAGCAGGGATTAGCTAGTGAGAAGTCAGGAGAACCATAGAGAATAGAGGGACAGCAGAGATAAGGAGCAGTCCCATCTGTGAGGCTGAGATACATCCCCAAGGAAGAGTCTTATGCAGTGTCCACTCCCCCTTCCCAGCATCCAGAGCTGAGATCCAACCTGATTGGAGAGCCCACTGTGTAGTTCCAAGATGGCAGAGAAGCCATTGTGGTGTTATGCTGAGAGGACTTGCTGGGAATCTACCCTCTGGAATTTGCTGGAGAAGTTCTCTCTAGGAGCTGTTCTCAAAGAGGCATCTCACAGGCGGTGGTCTACTAGGAAACATGCACGGAGAGGATGCCAAACAAGCTGCTGGCTGCCAAGAGCTACTGACCACTATGCACGGCAGGAGCCTGACCTCGGTGAAGCCTCACACACACTGCAGAAGCATGCCCAGGGAGCACACCCAGGGAGCACAGCAGGGGCAGGGAGCAAACCCCTTTCCCTCCTGGAATCTCCCTCCAGTGCCGTGTACAGAATCAGTGCAAGCTGGCCAAGGGAAGATAGTTAAGAGTCCACATTCATTATTACAGGACAGTCGCAAAGTTTGGATTTGGAGCTGAGAGGCAGTAGGTTGATACATGGCACAAGCCTTAAACCCAAACCAGACGATGTGCACAATTCTCTCCATTCACAGAAGGGTTGGCTCTGAGTCCAGGGACTTGAGAACTAAAATGTTACCTTCCTTATGCCAGTAATCATGGCTGGATATCTAAAGAGACATGGATTTTAGAGCCCTCATTTTGCTTTTCATGTTTGCCCTCAAGCCTCCCTCCCAACTTGATTAAAACGAACTCTCAGACTCAATCTGGCCTTTGCCCCGAATCACTTTACCTTACTGAGAGGTTATTCTGGACATTTGTCATTCAAAGATTTTTCTAGTGCCTTCTCTTAGGCTTTAAGGTTCACAAACAATTAGTTTTTCCAACCCTGTAAGGCCCCAAATTTCCAGACTCTTTCTATTTCATTCCAATTCATTTCTGCTTATTAACAGGTTGATTCTTTATTGAGCCCACCTCTTTCTTGTAATACCTTCCTAAATCCACAGTAGTAGCTAATATATCACTAATAACACGGATCCAATTAAACATGGGTCATCTTTCTATCCTCCAGTACCAGGTTCTCCCTAGCTTACTGGTCAACCCTTATCCAACACCACATACACTAGGTTGTTGTAATGTGCACCCCCTTTTTGGGACCGGTATTCACTTTAGTCAGGATAATTAATGTTTGCTGGGGCAGTGCACCCATCCTAAAATCTCAATGGCATGACAGAATAAAGTATTATTTCTCATTTAATCCAAGTCTGATATAGATCGAACAGCCCTCTTGTAACTTCAAGCTACACTTCTGGAACACACCATATTCAAGATCAACATGGTAGGAGAGAAGAAAAAATGTGTCAAAAAGGGCTTCTCAAAATAAAGAGGGGGGGCAAGGATGTTCTAGCATGAGGAATCAGCGTGTACAGAGAAAGCATGGTGCCACTTTAGAAATATACAAGGGACTAACTCAAATTCATTCTTGATGATGGAGAGATATATCCCAAGACATTATTAGATTGGACTTCTCTTTGCTCAGGGCTTTGGAAATGTTGGGGCCACATGAAAATCATGACAGGACTGAAATATGAAGGCACGGAGATACATTATTTGAAAGCTTCCAAGAATATGTAGTACCTATGTATGTAATCAGAATATTTTTAATGTCTTCATTTTCAGAGATGAATATATGCTTCACATTACTTAGGAAACAGGTATAATTTCTCTTTTCACTCAACAATCCTGCTTTCAGGGATTGTTCTAAGGGCAATCATTATGAATTACTAGATAGAGTGATGTATAAGGTACTGACCAAACTCCCACTTTTGTGAGTGAAAGTTGTGCTATAAATGATTACACAAGGACAACAGTGTGAACTGGTCCTATCTTGGACCAACTGGGATTATGGCATGAAATTTCTATGTAAGCATCATGAAATGTGTTGCATCACCATTTACAGTGTAAAAGTAAATAAATAAAATAATAAAAAACAGGTATTATAATTCTCATATAAAGTGATGTCATTATAAGCAGCTGATAAAGTGATGTTATAAATAAAATATGTAATACCATGGAAAGAGTTCATGACATATCAAGATGTGAAAAAAATAGTTTAAAAATTTATTTCCAGGGGCACCTGGGTGGCTCAGTCAGTTAAGTGTCTGCCTTTGGCTCAGGCCGTGATCCGGGGGTCCTGGGATCAAGCCCCTCATTGGGCTCCCTGCTCAGCTTGGAGCCTGCTTCTCCCTCTCCCTCTGCCCCTCCCCCTGCTTGTGCTTTCTCACTCTCTCAAATGAATAAACAAATAAAATCTTTTAAAAAAATTATTTCCACTTATAGTGTGGGGGAAAAGATAGTGAAAAACTGCCACAGTTTACTTAAATTGTTTAATTCAAATGGATGAGTGATAGAATGATATATGTGTGTGTACTTACATTTATAGATATATAAAATATAATTTTCTTATATATATTAAATACATATATTTCTTCTTCCTTTTTTTTTTTTTTTACTTATATTTTTTAGCTTGATTGATTCTTACTAGTCAGCAGTCAAGGGAGTCTGCACTTTAAAAAGTTATGTTTGGATCTCACCAGGGTTCAGGATTCAGCTGAAGGGCAGCTCAGAGTCAAAGAATAATAATTCTTCCCAAATGTATAGCACTTTCACGTTAAAGTGCTTTCATGTGCATTATCTGATTTGATCTACTCACCAGGAGACAGGCATTATAATTCTCATTTTACAATTTCAGAACCAGAATTTCTGAAAGATTAACTTAATTGCCCAAAGTCAAACATATTTTAAGGCAAAAATTGGAATTATAACTCACATCTCCCAACTAACTCTGAGTTCAAATTTCTTTCAAAGGGAGCTTCTTAGGATCCTTCTAGGTAGCTAGTCGTGACCCCAAATTTTATTACAGACAGTGCTAAGGGGCCACTATTTATTTGGTGGGAAGGGACCTCTGGAAAATTTGTCTTGAAACAAGACTTGCTCTTGCCTGATGAACAGAAAGTTAAAACACTAAAATTAATAAACATTTAAACTCCATTCTCATGATCTGAAGATTTTACTGAGTTTTAGGGATATAACATTTAGGATTTGGGGGGTGCCTGGATGACTCAGTTGGTTAAGTGTCTGCCTTTGGCTTAGGTCATGATCCTGGGGCCCTGAGATCAAGCCCTGTGTTGGGCTCCCACTCAGCAGGGGGTCTGCTTCTCCTTCTCCCTCTGCCACTCCGCCTGCTTTCTCTCTTTCTCTCTCTCCCCCTCTCTCTGTGAAATAAATAAATAAATAAAATCTTTAAAAAATAAAAAATAAATAACATTTGGGATTTTCTTTTTCTTCATTGAATTTACTATTATTCAATCCTCAGGAACTTCTTGAGGATGTGAGCAATACTCTCCGCCAGGCTCAGATTGAGCCAGGGGATACTGAATTAATCAGCTAGAAATACAAAGATCTGCCATTGCTGTTTCTTTGGAAATTAAATGCTAAATTTGGGAAAGGTGATAGGGTGAAGTTATGGGGTAAATCCCTAATATATGTTTTCCTTTGTTTCCTCTAATGATTAGAAACTGCCTGCTTCCTGTTGACCATGCATATTGTTGAGTTTGAGCAACCACTTAACTTCATAATTTAATAATTGCTTTAAGTGATCAGAGAACTGAAGGATGGCCACTTACACCTGCATAATCTCTAGTCCTAAAACCTGACAACACTGTCTTACAGACCTCACCTCATTTTATATTGTTAATGTTTAGTACTTAACTATTCTTTAAAAATTGACATCAGATATTTAATCTAATTTTTTTCAGTAGATTTTATGTCAGATAATTCACAGTTTATGTTGTTCTGAGACTCAGTCATTTGCAGATACATTGCAGAGATTGAAAATGGTTGTCTGGCCATGCATTCAGGAAGAAAGAGGACTTAGGGAGCTAATTCCAGGGAAGATATTTTTATTGACTGATTTTAATTTTTGGACATTTTCATGTAACTTCATTTGCAGGTGGTAAATAAACAAAATTAGATTTTGTTTTATAACCTCAAAAGAAGAACATGTGAATGCAGTGGTCAAAAGAGTGTCGACACTGAGTGGGATCCACGGTTCAAATCTTAGCTTCACAATTTAGCAGCTGAATGACCTAGATCAAGTTAGTCTTAACATTTCTCATTTCATTTCCTCATCTAGAAAATATCTAACTTGTGGCATGGTGAGGATTATATGAAATGATGTATACAGAACGTCTGACAGAGAGTAGGTATGTGTTTTCCCCCCTTTAGGTTTTACATTAAAAATATAGTATTGTCTCTGCTATATCTGGTGATAATAGACTTTAGGGAGAACCTGTAATTATCTGGCTTAGCTTAAATTTTTCTCTTTACGAACCACTTACATGATTTTTCCCATTAACATGATGTTAATTTTGGCATTTGCCTCAAAAGATGAAATAAGGTCTTTTGATTCAGCAACAGGGTGGAATATACTAGTGGGAAAATACCCAGAGTGACAGTGACTAGGAGAGAACTCAGAGCTATGAGAATGAACATATGTCATAGCATAGTATGCTGAGGTTGATTTAGATCAAATAACACAAAATAGATACCCGTGGGAAAGATTGTCAACTGTTAAAGAGATTAAATAAATGAATAAAGATGTAGAAGACACGAAGGTAAGTAGAGAACAATATTTTTAAATGGCAGATTTGAAAAATAACCATATAGAATTTTTAAAACTCAAAAGGAGTCATCCAAATTCAAACTTAAATGGACATTTAAAAGCGAGATGTAGGGGCGCCTGGGTGGCTCAGTCGTTAGGCGTCTGCCTTCGGCTCAGGTCATGATCCCAGGGTCCTGGGAGAGAGCCCCGCGTCGGGCTCCCTGCTCTGCGGGAAGCCTGCTTTCTCCCCCTGCTTGTGTCCCCTCTCTCGCTGTGTCTCTGTCTGCCAAATAAATAAATAAAATCTTTAAAAAAATAAAAAATAAAAGAAAGATGTAGACACCTGAGTCAAGAGATGGTAAATAACAAAATAGATCTAGGGACAGTGATATCAGGAGGAAAAATACATGAAAACTATGGAAGATAGCTTAAAGCCCCCAGAAGTTGGCATTAATATCACTCAAGAAATGTATCTGTTCTTCAACTGCTAAATTGGCACATATAGGATTGCATTTCCTGGTCACTTTACGCAGGGACAGGATCACATGATGGGCTCTGGCCAGTGAGTAATGAGTGGATGTCATGAGTATGTCTTCTCAAGCAAACGTCATTCCTAGACTATTCTTTTATCTTTAAATGGTGACAAGGTCCCTTAGCTTGTGACCCTGAGTGACCATAATGAGCAGAATATCTCTGATGAATCCAAAAGTAACATATAACATGAGCAAGAAATAAATGAGATACATCTTGGATGGTTTGGACCACTGAGATTTGGGGAACATTTGTTCTATCAGTATAATTTAGCCCAGGGATTAACAAACTAAGATCTAGGGGCCTGCCACCTCTTTTTGTAAATAAAATGTCATTGAAACACAGCCGAACTCATTCCTTTAGGTGATATCTGTGACTTCTCTTGTGCTGAGGCAGCAGACTTGAAAAGTTGTGACAGGTGTTAAATTTTATGGTCCACAAAGCTTAAAATATCTGTCCCTTTAAGAAAATGTTGCTGATCTCTGACTTAACCTACACTCTCTGATAAGGATATGGAGAGAACAAAAACTAGCAAATATCTTGTAAAAGACTCAACTGGTGATAATTTAGAAGAAAAGGTAAAGAAATATCAGACATATAATAGCTGAGAATTTTCATAAATTAAAAAATAAAAATATGATAATCCATTAAGAATTATGTTTCCCTTTATGATAGAGTAGATCACAACAGACCAGTGCTCCTGCTGGAAAATTTTAGAAAGTCAAGATAAAATTTAAATATATAAATAAAAATAAATATATGTATATTTGAAGGCATTAGAGACCTACCAAGGAAATAAGACTCAAAGGGCCAAAAGAGCTAGAATCCCAGAAGGAAGGGAATTGTAGAGAGGTATGCCTCATTCAGTAACAGCTTCATCCTTCAAGAAATTTGCAAATTTCTGGTGACAAATCAGGCAGAAGACCACTGTTAAGACATAAAGAAACTGGGGAACATTTTAGAACTTATGGGAGTAGAGAGAGCAAATGTGTTTTAAACTGTCAAATAATCCAGGACCTGGGGGACCATAATTTATCTGTTGAGGAAGTAGACTCAGGGTGGTAATGCCAACATTTTGCTGGTGTCCCAGGAGGAATTTGCAGTGTAAAAATGTATGATGATAAGTAGCTAAGTAGAAAACAAAAAAACAAAAAAAAGGCAGAGAAGAAGTCTTATAACCATAAATCCCTAAGACCTGGTGGACTGAATACCAGTGGTGGGTGAGACCAACAGTAACAGTCATGATACTTGCAACCCAGAATTAAATAACCTCCCTCTCTGATTGTAATAATTTTATCTGTTGCTACTCGATCTGCCTTATAATGAGAAGCCTATCCTGGAGAAAGATAGGCCATGCAGAACCTTTCAAATTTATCATGCATGAAACGAATTATCATACATGACATCTAGCATTCAACAAAAGAAAGTACAAGAAAAGGGAAGGGGAAAAAAAGTATAAGACAGGAGAAACAAAAATGAAAAGAAATAATATAATAGCTGTACAACAAAGTATAAATGCTAATGATAGTGCTTTAAATGATCCAAATACTCCAATTAAAAGACAAAAATCAAAAAATCAAATTAAAGGAAAACAATGCTTTTAAGGCATACTTTTTAAATGTGAGAATACCAAAAATTGCAACTTAATGGATGAAAAACAACATGCCAGGCAAACACTAATCAAAGGAAAGTTGGCTTAAATATATTAATAAGCTAGACTCTAAGGGGCGTCTTGGTGGCTCAGTCCATTAAGCATCCAACTCTTTTTTATTTTTTTAAAGATTTTATTTATTTGACAGAGAGATACAGCGAGAGAGGGAACACAAGCAGGGGGAGTGGGAGAGGGAGAAGCAGGCTTCCCGAGGAGCAGGGAGCCCGATGTGGGGCTCCATCCCAGGACCCTGGGATCATGACCTGAGCCTAAGGCAGACGCTTAACGACTGAGCCCCCCAGGCGCCCCAAGCATCCAACTCTTGATTTTGGTTCAGGTCATGTTCTCAGAGTTGGGAGATGGAGCCCAGTATTTGCTTCTCCCTCTCCCTCTGCTCCTCCATCTCCCTGCTTGCTCACTCTCTCTTTCTCTCCTCTCTCTCTCAAATGAAAGAAAGAAAGAATGAATGAATGAATGAATAAATAATAAATAAATAAAATCTTTAAAAAAATAAGTCAGACTCTAAGACAAAAGTATTATCAGAGAAAATGAGGAAGATTATATAATAACAAAAGGGTTAATCTACCAAGATCATATACAAATTCTAAATTTCTATGTGTTTAATAATATTATTTTGAAATACATATAGTAAAAATAGGAAGATTAAAGTGGGAAATAGAAAACTACCCGATAGTAATAGGAGATACTAATACGTCTTAATAATGACAGAACAAGTCAACAAAAAACCCAGCAATGATATGGCTGATCAAAACAACAACATTTATAAACCTGAGTTAATAGACACACACAGATCTCTACCCCCAATGATAACAAAACACATTTTTTTTTCAATTGGACATAGGACATTAATCAAAAGTACTCATATGCTGAGCTTTAAAGCAAGCTTAGCAAATTTCAAAGGATTGTTGTATTCAGAGTAAGTTTTCTGTTCACAGTGGAATCAAGTTATAAATCAATAACAAAAAGCAAATTTTCAGGTCTTTAGAAAATAAGATTATTTCCAAATAAACCAGGGATCAAAGGAATCACACTGGAAATTAGAAAATATTTTGAACAAAATAATAATAATAATACACCTTATTAAAACGTGTGTGATAAACGTAAACCTCTGCTTAGAGGAGAAATAACCTTAATTGAATACACTTATAAAAGAAATCCTCCCCAGAACCAATAACCTATGTTTCTATCTCAAGAAGGAAGGAAAAGAAGAGTAAGTTAATCCCAAATTAAGTTAAAATAAGGAAATAACAGAAATAAGACACATTGCTGGGATCAAAAACAAATATATAAAAGAAAATTAATAAAATCAAACTTAGTTTCATGAAAAGACTAATTAAATTTCTAGAATTCTACTAAGACTTTCAATAAAAAAAATAATATCAGGAATAGTAAAAGAGATCTCATCATAGATTTTACAAATACAAAGGGGAAAAGGAGGAGGAGGGCAGGGAAGAGTTATAATGAAATTTATGAAAATAAATTTGAAAGTTTAAATAAAATTGGTAAATTCTTAGGAAAAAAAACACGATTTATCCAAATTAACACCAAGAGAAATTTTTAAATTGCAAACCATGTAACTATTAATAAAGTTGAATATGAATGCTATACATTGTTCACAAGAAATTTCTAAGGCAAGTAGTTTCTCTGGTGAATTTTTACAAATGCATGAAACTTACTGACATACACTCTTTCAAATAACATTAAATAGAAAGAATCACTTCTCAGACAGCTTCCTGAGTACAGCATAATTTGGTTCAAAAATCTTACAAAGGTGTTACAATAATGAAAATTATACACGCACACATGCACATGGTAATGCATCATGCAAGTTTGAATTTATTCCAAGACTGTATATGTTGTTTAACCTTTGAAAATCAGTTAATTGTCGTACCATACTGAGTGAGGAGAAAAATGACAAAACAATCTCAATACAAACATTTGAGAAAAGTCAACACTTACTGATGACAGTAGTAACAAAATCCTCCTATGATTACACAGTAAATTCCATCATCTGATAAACAGTATCTAAAAAAGAACCTGTAGCAAATATACTGAATGGTGAAATCCTGAAAGCTTCCCCCAGAGATTGAGTCAGAAAAGGAGGGCTACTCCCATCACTCCTGAAGCTACTTGAATACAATAAGACAAAAGAAAGCAATTCAAAGCATAAGGAATGGAAGGTGGTAACACAACTTTTATTTACAGTTGACACAATTGTTTATGTAACTTTCAAAATATACAAAATATTAAAACTAATAAGTAAGGTTAGTAAGGTTGCTTGATATAAGGCCATGATAAAACATCAGTTGTATTTCTATATACCAGTAACAAATAAAAAGGAAATAAAATGTTAATAATGACACATTTTATATTAGAATAAAAATATCAAATACTTAGTAATAATTCTAACATTCTAACAAAAAAAATCTCAAGACTCCTACTCTGAAAATCTATAAAACATATTGAAAAATTTGAAGAAGGATTAAATAGAGTCATATATTATGTTCATGTGTTGGAAGGATTGATATTGCACAGATATCAACTTGCCCCACATTGATCTATAGATTCAATGAATTTCCAATCAGAATATCAAAAGGTGTTTTTTTTGTGTGTGTGTGGGGGCGGGGAGTTTACATATTGATTCTAAAGTTTATATAGAAACGAAAAGGGACAAGAATATCCCAAACGGTCTTGAAGAATAGAGCTAGAGAATTTGCAAAACCAGAAAACAAGACTCATTATAAGGTTATGGAAATTAAGATAAGAGTTTTTAGAAATAGACCAAAGGAACAGAATAGAGAGATCATAGTCATAGGTTCATTCGATATGAGCCAAGATGACGCTACGGTAGACTAAGTAGAAGATGATAATTTCAATAAATGATTCTGAGTTAACTGATATCCATACATTAAAAAATGTTGACCTTGATCTCACATTAAGCACTAACATCCATTCCGAGTATATTGTACATCTAAATGTGAAAAGCAAAACAATAAAGCTCTTAAAAAAAAACATAGTAGAATAAATTAGTGCCCTTGGGGTAGGACAGAGAAGCAGTAACCAAAAAGGAAGAACTGTTAATAAATTAAACTCAATTAAAATTAAGGAATTATATTTATTAGAAGAAACCATTCAAGAGTAAAAAGGAAAGGCAGTGTAGGGGAAGATATTTACAATAGAAAAATCAAATAAAGGATGCATGCAAAATACTCAAAAAGAATTTCAAATAATTAATAACAGGAAACATAGCTAATCCAATTAAAATTGGACAATAGACTTGAACAGACAATTCACAAAAGAGGACATCAAAATGATCCATAAACGTATGAAAATGTACTGTGTACTCAACATCATTAATCATTAAAGAAATGTAAATAAAAACCACAATGTAATAGCACCCACATCTACGGAAGAAATAGAAAGGAATGACTATATCAAATAGGGTTGAGAGTGGAGTGTGGTGAGTGAGGCATCTCAGGCGCAAAATTTAAGAAGGTGCTTACTCTTAAATTTGATCAAGTGCAGAGTCCTGCACAAATCTGAAAGTGAGTGCCTCCATAAATTTTGTGCTCTAGGCATCTAAATCTTAAGGAGAGACCCTCTTGGGTTCCTGCAAGTGACCACAGTGTAGAACTCAATGAGAGTGAGCACTTTCTTCAATTTTCTGCCCTAGTTGCTCCACCCCATTCATGGCCCTGATGTTGAAGCTGCGTTAAGTATTAATTGGCACAACACCTTGATAAACATTTTGGCATATTTACTAAAGATGCATATCCACATACAGTATGATAAGCTATTCTACCCTTTATTATTAGACTCAAGAGAAATACATACGTACATTTGTCAAAGATCAAGTATGAGAATGGTCATGACAGCAAAATTCCTAAATAGCTCCCAAAGAACACAGTTCTAACATCAATCAAAAGAAGAATCTGTAGGGCACCTGGGTGGCTCAGTTGTTAAGCATCTGTCTTCCGCTCAGGTCATGGTCCTAGGGTCCTGGGATCGAGCCCCACATCAGCTCCCTGCTCCGCGGGAAGCCTGCTTCTCCCTCTCCCACTCCCCCTGCTTGTGTTCCTGCTCTCCCTATGTCTCTATCTGTCAAATTAATAAATAAAATCTTAAAAAAAAAGAAGAGGGGTGCCTGGGTGGCTCAGTCTGTTAAGCGTCTGCCTTCGGCTCAGGTCATGATCCCAGGGTCCTGGGATCGAGCCCCACATGGGGCTCCCTGCTTGGAGGGAAGCCTGCTTCTCCCTCTCCCACTCCCACTCCCCCTGCTTGTGTTCCCTCTCTCGCTGTCTCTCTGTCAAATAAATAAATAAAATCTTTAAAAAAAGAAAAAGAATCTGTAAATACATTTAGGTATAATAATTCAATGGCATAGTATAAAGCAATGAGGGTGAACAATGTGCAATTATACATAACATGGATCATCTCCCAAATATAATTTTGAATTGAAAGCAGGTGAACAAAAAGGATCATATTAATGGGTTTATAGTAATTTTATTTTATTTTAAAGATTTAGTTATTTATTTTAGAGAGAGAGAGAGAGCATGGGGGAGAAGAGCAGCAGGAGAGGGAGAGAGAAACCCAAGCAGACTCCATGCTGAGCCCAAACTGGGGCTCGATACCAGGACCCATGAGATCATGACCCATGAGATCACAACCTGAGCCAAAACCAAGAGTCAGGTGCTTAACTGACTGGGCCACCCAGGCGCCCAAGATTTATAGTGATTTTTAAAAGAAAGTAAAAATTATCTATGGGATTAGAAGGTAGAAAAGTGGACTTGGCGAAAAGGAGTCACAGAGAAGAGGAACTTCCTGAACGCCGGTGATGTCACTTCTTAATTAGAAACTTCTGAAAATTGTGGAAGTGTATTCACCTATGCTTTTATTATTTGGGCAAATTTTGTCTGTTGCTCCTTGCAAGTCTATTGATTTTTGTCTTCCTATATTTTGAAACTCTGTTATGAGGTACATAAAAGTTTAGGATTGGCATATACTTCTTATGGCCCTGTTACCATTATGAAATGACCGTGTATATTTATGGAATTATTCTTTCCCCTGAAATTAAAATAGACACTCCTGTTTTCTTTTGATTAGTGTTAGTTTGGTATATCTTTTCCCATCCTTTTACTTTCAACCTATTTGCTTCTTCATATTTAAAGTCTGTTTTTTGCAGGCAGCATGTATTAAGGTTTTGATATGTTATCTACCTAGCAAGCTCTGCTTTTTAACTGATTGAATGTTCAGATGATTTACACTTAATGTAGTTATTGATATGGTTGTGTTTTATTTTGTTTATTTTTTTAAAGATTTTATTTATTTATTTGAGAGAGTGAGAGAGAACGAGTGGGGAGAGGGACAAAAGGAGAGGAAGAAGCAGGGCTCGATCCTAGGACCCTGGGCTTGATCCTACGACCCTGGGCTTGATCCTAGGACCCTGGGATGCAGCTGAGCTGAAGGCAGACCTGAGCTAAAGGCAGACACTTAATCGACTGAGCTACCCAGACTCCTGTGTTTTAAACTACCATCTTACTTTTTTTTTCTATTTCTCATTTGTTGTTTATTCCACTTTTACTGTTTTTCTTCCTTCTTTGATTAATTAAAGATTATTTTATGTTTTATTCTATCTCCTTCTCTGCTTATTAATCAATTATATCTAATATCAACTTATTACTTATTAGCTTTATCACTTTAGTAATGTGGATTTATACATCTTAACTTATCAGAGTCTAAATTCTACTATGTAAACTCCCATATGTTATGAAAATCTTACAAAAATATACTTCCATTTCTCTTCTCTTGGTCTCTATGCTATTACTGTCATATATTTACTGCTACATGTGTTATAAACCCTGCAATCCTGTTATTATTTTTGCTTGAAGACTTATACAAATTTTGTACAAAATGTTTACTCCAGTAAAAAGCTCACTAAAAATGACAGAAACTTTCAATATCACAATTCAATGTCTAAACTTAAAATAATTTTGTTACATATCCATTGTGCTTATATATTTTTTAAAAAATCGGGCGCCTGGGTGGCTCAGTTGGTTAAGCGACTGCCTTCGGCTCAGGTCGTGATCCTGGAGTCCTGGGATCGAGTCCCACATCGGGCTCCCTGCTCAGCGGGGGCTCTGCTTCTCCCTCTGACCCTCTTCCCTCTCGTGCTCTCTGTCTCTCATTCTCTCTCTCTCAAATAAATAAATAAAATCTTTAAAAAAAAAAAATCCTAAACACTTACAAATGAATCACAGAATCATGATGAATATCCTACAGGTTAAAATGAGTGGATCGTTAAAAAAAAAAAAAAAAACCTGTAAAAGGAAAATCTGTAGTTCGAACTACCCTTAGCAGAAAACAAGTAAGTTCAGAAACAAAGAAACTAATGCTTCAATTCAACTAGTGAGAAATAGAAATGAGTAAATCTAAATCACCAAGCAGAAATGAATGGAAAACATAATAGGAAAAAATAAAAAATAAGGAAAGAAAAAATAAAGATGTGAAAACAAAACTACATGTTGGTTTCTTTTTTTTTTTAATTTTTTTATTGTTATGTTAATCCCCATACATTACATCATTAGTTTTAGATGTAGTGTTCCATGATTCATTGTTTGTGCATAACACCCAGTGCTCCATGCAGAACGTGCCCTCTTTAATACCCATCACCAGGCTAACCCTTCCTCCCCCCCTCCCCTCTAGAACCCTGAGTTTGTTTTTCAGAGTCCATCGTCTCTCATGGTTTGTCTACCCCTCCGATTTCCCCCCTTCATTCTTCCCCTCCTGTTATCTTCTTCTTTTTTTTTTTTTCTTAACATATATTGCATTATTTGTTTCATAGGTACAGATCTGAGATTCAACAGTCTTGCACAATTCACAGCGCTTACCAGAGCACATACCCTCCCCAGTGTCTATCACCCAGTCACCCCATCCCTCCCACCCCACCCCCCACTCCAGCAACCCTCAGTTTGTTTCCTGAGATTAAGAATTCCTCATATCAGTGAGGTCATATGATACATGTCTTTCTCTGATTGACTTATTTCGCTCAGCATAATACCCTCCAGTTCCATCCACGTCGTTGCAAATGGCAAGATCTCATTCCTTTTGATGGCTGCATAATATTCCATTGTATATATATACCACCTCTTCTTTATCCATTCATCTGTCGATGGACATCTTGGCTCTTTCCACAGTTTGGCTATTGTGGACATTGCTGCTATAAACATCGGGGTGCACATACCCCTTCAGATCCCTACTTTTGTATCTTTGGTGTAAATACCCAGTAGTGCAATTGCTGGATCATATGGTAGCTCTATTTTCAACTTTTTGAGGAACCTCCATACCGTTTTCCAGAGTGGCTGCACCAGCTTGCATTCCCACCAACAGTGTAGGAGGGTTCCCCTTTCTCCGCATCCCTGCCAACATCTGTCATTTCCTGACTTGTTAATTTTAGCCATTACATTTTGGTTTCTAAAGGAACAAGACAGACAAACCTCTGACAAGCATGATTTAAAAAAAGAGAGATGAGAATAAATACTGACCATAATGTAGATATAATGTCAAAATTAACAGATTTTTACAGTGTTGAAAGGGTACCATGAAATATACATTATTACGTGCATAAATACAAAATGTTAATTTCTCAAAATACATGAATTAGACTTGACAAAAAATTAAAAAAATCAATCAGACTATATTTTTAATGTATTGAAATGGAATTCCAAACCTTTGCTCCACACACAAAAAAAGTAAAAAAATTGAAAATCAGAAAGTTATATGTTTTTGTGAGCATGGAGAAACAAGTACCCCCAGTATTGTTGGTGGAAGTGAGACCTGGAGCCATGGTTTTAGAAAACAGTCAGAGAGAGACACAGAAAGATTTTGCTGAATAGCTCACATGATTTGGGGGGTAGCGAGGCCCATATCCGTAGGGCAAGCTAGCAGGCTGGAGATTCAAATGGGAGTTGAATCAAAAGGCTGGAGACTCAGGCAGAATTTCTATATGGTAGTCTGGAGGCATAACTCTTTCTCATTTTTCTTCTTTGGGAAAACTTTTGAAGGCTAATCTGCTTTGGGTAAAGCCAGCTGATTTTATTTTACTATTCTATTTTATTTTATTTATTTTACTTTATGAAATGTAGTTGACACAATGGTATATTAGTTTCAGGTGTACAACATAATGATTCAACAAGTCTGTATGTTACGCTATGCTCGGCACAAGCGTAGTCACCCTCTGTCACCAAACGACACTATTACGATTCCATTGACTATATTCCTTCTACTTTACTTTTTATTCCCTTGACTTATTCATTCCATCCCTGGAAGCCTGTACCTCCCACTCCCCTTTGTCCATTTTGCCCCTACCCTCCCCCCTATGGCATCCAGAAGTTTGTTCTTTGGATTTATGGGTCTCTTTCTGTTTTTTTGTTTGTTTATTCTTTTTTTTTTAATTCCACACATTAATCAAATTATTTAGTGTTTGTCTTTGTCTGACTTATTTCACTTAGAATAATACCCGTTGGTCCATCCATGTTGTCACAAATGGGAAGATCTCATTCTTTTTTATCATTGAATAGTAGTCAATTGCTTATGCATATATGCCACATATTCTTTATCCATTCATCTATGGATGGACACTTAGGTTGCTTCCGTATCTTGGCGATTGTAAATAATGCTGTAATAAACATAGAAGTACCTACGTTTTTTCAAATTAGTGTTTTTGTTTTCTTTGGGTAAATACCCAGTAGTGGAATTACTAGGTTATATGGTATTTCCATTTTTAAAATGTTTTAAGGAAACTCCATACTGTTTTCCGCAGTGACTGTACCAGTTTACATTCTCACCAACTGTATACAAGGATTCCTTTTTCTCCACATCCTTATCAACACTTACTTCTTGTCTTTTTGATACTAGCCATTCTGACAGGTGTGAGGTAATACCTCATTGTAGTTTTGATTTGCATCTCCCTGATGATGAGTGATGTTGAGCACATTTTCATATGTCTGTTGGCCATCTGTATGTCTTATCTGGAGAAATGTCTGTATGCTTACTAGGAGAAATGTGGGGTTTTTTTCATGTTGGGTTAAGTTCTTTATATGGTCTGGCTCTTAACCTTTTTTTAAAAAAATTACTTGGGGCGCCTGGGTGGCTCAGTCGTTAAGCATCTGCCTTCAGCTCAGGTCATGATCCCAGGGTCCTGGGATCGAGCCCTGCATCAGTCTCCCTGCTCAGCGGGAAGCCTGCTTCTCCCTCTCCCACTCCCCCTGCTTGTGTTCCCCCTCTCACTGTGTGTCTCTCTGTCAAATAAATAAATAAAATCTTTTTAAAAATTATTTAAATTCTAGTTAACGTATAGTGTAATATTAGTTTGAAGAGTACAATTTAGTGATTCACTTACATATAACACCCAGTGCTCAACACAGATGCCCTCCTTAATACCCATCACCCATTTAGTATTTTGTTTATTAACCTCTTACTGCATATATCACCTGCAAATATCTTCTCACATATAGTAGGTTACCTTTTCATTTTGTTGGTTTCCTTTGCTGTGCAAAAGCTTTTTATTTGTTATAGTCCCAATAGTTTATTTTTGCTTTTGTTTCCCTTGCCCAAGGAGACATATCTAAAATATGTTGCTGGGCGCCTGGGTGGCTCAGTTGGTTAAGCGACTGCCTTCGGCTCAGGTCATGATCCTGGAGTCCTTGGATCGAGTCCCGCATCGGGCTCCCTGCTCGGCAGGGAGCCTGCTTCTCCCTCTGACCCTCCCCCATCTCATGTGCTCTCTCTCTCTCTCTCATTCTCTCTGTCTCAAATAAATAAATAAAATCTTTAAAAAAAAATAAAATAAAATATGTTGCTAAGGCCAATGCCAAAGAGATTACTGCCTATGCTTTCTTCAAGCAGTTCTATGATTTCAGGTCTCACATTTAGGTTTTCAGTGTATTTTGAGTTTATTTTTGTATATGGTGTAAGAAAGTGCTCCAGTTTCATTTTGCATGGAGCTATCCAGTTTTCCCAACATCATTTTCTTCAAAAAAATGATCTGAAACATTAGAGGTGCCTTGCATGATCTGATGATAAGAGCCTCCATTCATTAAGGACTGAGGAGTATGATTAATTCAGTTCTGCACATGTGACATGGAGATTCAAGTGTGCTGTCTTAATTCAACACACTAAGAAATTAAACTATTTTTAAAGCTCATATTAAATATTCTGTGGCACCTTGAGATTAAAGGACATTTACTGAACCTGGTAAGTGTACCTACTAAAATCCTACAGAAAATGTCATTCTTTAAGGTTGAGATTAGCCATCACCTCTGTCATCAAACAGGGAGTAAGGGGTACAGAACTACCACAGAACAAGAAAAGAAATACAACATATGGTGACTGGAAGAAAGGTAAAAACTCCTCATTTTTCTCAGATGACAGATGAATGTCTGCAAAGAAAAACATAGGTGAATCTACAGAAAAATATTTAAATAGACTGGAAGAGTTCAGCAAGGTTGCTGAATTAATTTTTTTTTAAGTAATCTTTATGCCCAACATGGGGCTTGAACTCAGGACCCCAAGATCAAGAGTCACATGCTCCACTGACTGAGCCAGCCAGGCGTCCTGTTAATATATGATATAATATAAAATACCAACATATAAAATTAATCACATGCCTATATAGCATCAACAAACAATAAGATGTAATTTAAAAAATTGCAGCAAAAAGAAATCAGGTATTAATCCTGTAATATATCTAACAAAAATATGAATGATTTCTCAGAGTAAAAATATATATTTTATATTAAAGGGCCTTTCAAAAGACCAAAATAAACACAGATCTATACCATACTAAATAGGAAGAATCAATAGAATAAAACTGTCAATTGTTGCCATATTAATCGATTAGCTAAATGCAAATTAATTAAAATTCTAAAAGGGTTTTTCTTGAGAAGCTAATTCTAAAATCCATACAAAAGAATAAAAAACCAAGCACATCCAGTTGCGGGGGGGTGGGGGGTGGGGAGGGGTGGCTAAAAGGCAGTAGGGTGGAGGATACTTAAAATTCCAAATAAGTATGATGCCAAATCTCTCAACTTATCACGTGGCCACATCAGAGTTTCCCAACATTGGTACTATTGATGTTTGGACCAGAGCATTCTTTGTTGTGAGGAACTGTTCTGTGCATTGTAGGATGTTTAGTAGCATCCTTGGCTTCTACTTCTGCAGATGTGGCAATCAAAAATGTCTGCAGACATTGCCAAATGTCCCCTTCTGGGAAAATTGCCCTCGTTGAGCACCACTAAGTTAAATTAATTAAAATCATTTGATATTGGCATAGGTATAGACAAATAGAATCACTACTAAGAGGAAAGAAACAAGAATCAGGTATACATGGGAATCTGGCATATATAGAAGTGCTATTACAAATTGAAGGGGAAAGCTTCAACAGAGGATTCTAAAATAATTAGCTATTTATGGAAAATGATAAGTTGAATAGATCTCTTATAGCATACACAAAATAAATCTCTGATTAATTAACGAACTAAGGGTGAAGATCTGAATGCAAAATTAAAAGTGTATACAATATTTTACCAGGATTTTCATTTGTATCAATCAATCCTAGAAAAACTTCGCACACATTTTCCAGGAGATATTTAAGAAGATACTTAATTGTGGAAAGAGCCAAGATGTCCATCAACAGATGAATGGATAAAGAAGATGTGGTATATATATACAATGGAATATTATGCAGCCATCAAAAGGAATAAGATCTTGCCATTTGCAACGACGTGGATGGAACTGGAGGGTATTATGCTGAGCAAAATAAGTCAAAGAGAGAAAGACATGTATCATATGACCTCACTGATATGAGGAATTCTTAATCTCAGGAAACAAACTGAGGGTTGCTGGAGTGGGGGGTGGGGTGGGAGGGATGGGGTGACTGGGTGATGGACACTGGGGAGGGTATGTGTTCTGGTAAGCGCTGTGAATTGTGCAAGACTGTTGAATCTCAGATCTGTACCTCTGAAACAAATAATGCAATACATGTTAAGAAAGAAAAAAAGAGGAAGAAGAATGTAGCAGGAGGGGAAGAATGAAGGGGGGGAAATCGGAGGGGGAGAAGAACCATGAGAGACAATGGACTCTGAAAAACAAACTGAGGGTTCTAGAGGGGAGGGGGTTGGGAGGATGGGTTAGCCTGGTGATGGTATTGAGGAGGGCACGTTCTGCATGGAGCACTGGGTGTTATGCACAAACAATGAATCATGGAACACTATATCTAAAACTAATGATGTAATGTATGGGGATTAACATAACAATAAAAAAATAAAAAAAAAAAGAAGATACTTATTGTGACATTGTTTGCATTAGCAAAATCATGAAATGCAACAATTCTACTATCCCTCACTTTATTTTTAATTTGACAGAATGCTATGTATCTGTTTAAATAAATTAAGCATTTCTCCAAAGAAGATATACAAATGGCCAACAGACATATGAAAAAAAATGCTTAACATCACTTAGCATCAGGGAAATACAGATCAAAACCACAAGGAGATGTCACCTCACACCAGTCAGAATGGCTAAAATGAACAAGTCAGGAAACAACAGATGTTGGTGAGGATGGGGAGAAAGGGGAACCCTCCTACACTGTTGGTGGGAATGCAAGCTGGTGCAGCCACTCTGGAAAACAGTATGGAAGTTCCTCAAAAAGTTGAAAATAGAGCTACCCTATGACCCAGCAATTGCACTACTAGGTATTTATCCAAAGGATATAAACATAGTGATTCAAAGGGGCACCTGCACCCCAATGTTTACAGTAGCAATGTCCACAATAGCCAAAATACAGAGAGTCCAGATGTCCATTGATAGATGAATGGATAAAGAGTGCTGTATATATATACACAATGGAATATTACTCAGCCATCAAAGAGAGTAAAATCCTGCCATTTTCAATGACATGGATGGAACTAGAGGGTATTATGCTAAGCAAAATAAGTCAATCAGAGAAAGAAATACCATATGATTTCACTCATATGTGGAATTTAAGAAACAAAACAGGTGAATATAGGGAAAGGGAAGGAAAAATAAAATAAGATGAAAATAAAGAGGCTTGCAAACTGTAAGAGACCCTTAACTCTAGGAAACAAACTGAGGGTTGCTAGAGGGGAGGTAGGTGGGGGGTTGGAGGGAATGGGGTAATTGGGTGATGGGCATTAAAGAGGGCACTTCATGTAATGAGCATTGGATGTTATATGCAACTGATGAATCACTAAATTCTGCTCCTGAAACTAATAATACACTATGTGTTAACTAAATTGAACTAAAATAAATAATTTAAAATTTTTTTTTAATTAAATAAAAATAAATAAATGAATTAGCTGGATCTAAAACTATCAGCATGAGTAAACCTCCAAAAGTACAATACCAAGAGAAGAAAGCAAGTTGCGAAGCAATACTTACAATAAGATATCATATATTTAAAAAGTGAAAAACACTAAAAACAATGTATATATTTTATAGTAGCCTACAAATGGATTAAATAGATAGAAGCCCACTAGCAAAAGTTTTATCTTTCTGAGAAGCAGGAGAGGACAGAGAGATAATGTGGGATTTTAATTACAGATTTATTTAAGTCTGTAATTAAAAAAAAGTGTTCTGAAGGCAATGTGGCACAATTTTAATATTTATTAATGCTTAAGCATCAAACATAAAAATATGTTATTACATATTTCTATGTGTGGAAAATGTGTTTCTAATAAAAATATAAGGCATTCTTGGTTATGTCTGTGCCATTGATTGAAGATATTTTTACTGTCTAGACATAAAATTAAATCTACCTATAAATATAAAAATACAATTAAGATGAGTGCTTCACAGGCCAATGGTGACCTCCAATGCAGGCTTTCTATTTGCATTCCTCCCCGATAAAAGTGTCCTTGTATGAGAGACAGGGTGCTCCCTGGTTTTCCCAGCAAAGGTTCCACGTTCCTGCATGTGAACTGACTGAACTTATGGATGTTCTTTCCTGCTCAGGCGGTCATCATTACAACATACACTCTCAAAGCATTCTTCTGTTTTGCTTTGTGGCTTTCCAGCAGGGAAGAATTAAAATTTAAGTTCTACAGGGGCGCCTGGGTGGCTCAGTTGGTTCAGCATCCAGCTCTCGATTTCATCTCCAGTCATGATCTCGGGGTCATGGGATCGAACCCCTCCTCGGGCTCCACGCCCAGCATGGAGCCTGCTTAAGATTCTCTCTCACTCTGCCCCTCCTTCACCCCTCTCTTCCTCTCTCTAAAAAAAAAAGAAAGAAAAGAAAAATTCAAGTTCTACATTGCAGATAACTAACTAATGAGTCAACCTGATTTTTCTTCCCTGTTTATGAATGAGCCCTCTCTCTCCTCTTCTCCTGCCTTCACTCCTTCCTTCTTTTACTCACCTCAATACATTCATCTCTGTTCTCATTTGCTTGAATGTCCTTTCACTGGGCTTATCTTTTTCTTTCAAAGCCAAAATAATGATGCACATTATTCTTATCTGGGTCTCTCCTTACTTCTCTATTTCCAGAACAGATTTGGCCTAACCAGAGGATCATTGATTAGATGTTTACACAGCACACTGGATCTTTATTGCCCTGTTCATTTGTCTTATTCAGGGGAAATAAGATTAGGTCTACTTTAATTGTGTCATTTCTAACGATACACAAGAACTCTTTTAAAGTTTGGGAAAAACACAGAGTGGATAATGTTTCAAGATATATATATTTTTTAAATAATTCAATAGTAGGCCTCCTACCTCTTTAACCTTTCTACGTTGAATTGAAAACAAGCAAAACAAAATAAAAGTCCAGGGTATGATTTATCTTGCTCTCCTTGTGGTCTGACTCAACATCTTCTTAGTCGGTAAGGAGATGCAGGCACAGGACTCAGAGGGATGTCTCCTCTTTGTGTCTATTTGGGCACCTCTTCCAAATCTCACATCCACCCAAGCATTTGCCACTCTGATTATCGTTAACTTCTCTTTCTTTGTATCACTCACACACTCAGATCTATAAACTCTAGGCGCTCCCACAGCAGTGACAAGAGTGAATTATCTGATGAAGGCGAACCAAATTCACCACTCTCTTCGGAAACCAGAGGTGCTTTATTTCCATCAGGTGCAGATCAGATTGGAATTTGGGTTGACAGAAGTGGTAGTCATTGTCATGACCTCTGGGAGAGGACTGACCCATCTACCCAGGGTTCGAGTTCCTTTCTCACTCTCAGAAGCAAAAAGCAGCCCAAGAGGGTCCACACCACAGCGCTGCCGTAGGATTCCTGAAAAATCAGTCAGTATAAAGTCAACTCTATCACCACGGTGACCAAGGTAGCCTGAATCCAGCTTTCTTGGAGACTGCAGCAGGGCTAGTGGAATGATCGCCGCTAATCAGAAGCACCTGATGCCAGCCAGATCATGCAGTGGCCAGAAAACCCGCAAGTCAGGGTAACTCATCATTTGCTCCATTTCTCCCCATAAAACCCTAAATAAACCTCTGGTGATGTGTCAGAGAGTCCTTATTTGCAGTCATCTGATGGTACCATTTTCTATTACAAATTGCAAATTCAATTCTCAAATTCAATTATCCCAGAGACAGCCAACCAACAAGCTTAGCGGTGTTTGAAAAAAAGAACAACTAGTACACAGGTTTCTAAATACAGAGATAAATACAAAACTGCCCAATATAAGCCCCAGCGAAATCAAAAATGGGCACTTTACAGCCCCGGACTGGGGCAGGAAAGAGGAAAGGAGTTTTGGTTTACATCAGACAGACAGAAGACAGAATATGGATTTGTGTGTCTTCTGGAATGGGATTCCAAAATGATCCTTCATGAGGGACACTTTTTTTTTTTTAAATGGCCAGTGAAGCTTGGGAAATGTATCATCCAACTTCTCCCAGAGATTCATAAAAGGTATTGCATATCTTAGATTCCAAAAATCCTTAAAGAAATCTCTCTTTACTTTGCTTACTTAGCATTCCCCATATTTATTTAACCATAAAACATTTTTTCTTTTCTTTTTCTTTTTTTAAGATTTTATTCATTTACTTGACAGAGAGAGAGCACAAGCAGGGAGAGCGGCGGGCAGAGGGAGAAGCAGGCTCCCGCTGAGCAAGGAGCCTGATGTGGGGCTTGATCCCAGGACTCGGGGACCATGACCTGAGCAGAAGGCAGACGTTTAACCCACTGAGCCACCCAGGTGTTGCAAACAGAAAACATTTTTTCACAAGAAGCCTCTTTGGGGGCACCGGGGTGGCTCAGTTGGTGAAGCGTCTGCCTTCTGCTCAGGTCATGAACCCAGGGTCCTGGGATCGAGCCCCGCATCGGGCTCCCTGCTCAGTGGGGAGTCTGCTTCTCCCTATCCCTCTGCCCCTCCACCCTGCTCTCTCTCTCTGACACTTTCTGTCTCTCTCTCAAATAAATAAGTAAAATCTTAAAAAAAAAAAAAAAAAAAAGGAAGCCTTTTTCGCAGTTGTCAGTGCTTGTTTTCCACACAGCTCACTTCGGGAAACAATGATGTCAAGAGATTTCAGGTTATGGAGGACATCCCATGAAAGATAAGACTCGTGTTTCAAGAAATTTTCTTCCCATTACAAGACATGCTTGAGGCAGGCCTATTTAGGACTTTGCTATTCAATGTGTGGTTCTTGGAACAGCAACATTGGCATCACCACTGAGCCTGTTAGAAATGCAGAACTCTGGTCCTGCGCCAGAGCTGTGGAGCCAGAATCTCGCATCATCTGTAAGATCCCTCAGGTGATTCTTCTGCACAAAAAGTGAGGAAAACTATTTTAGGAGACTCATACTTTCTAAAGTATATGCATTTCATGCCTTTCTGCATGCAAACTGGAGAATACGAACTAGAATTATATAATTAAGGTTAATGGCATTTGTCTTTTAAAATTTGAACACTGAAACAATTTATAAGAGAGTAAAAATTATATTAAAATATAATGTAAACCATCAAAAACTAATGATGTAATGTATGGTGATTAACATAACATGATAAAAAAATATATAATGTAAGCCTTGAGAAGATGACCAGTTTGAATGAACACATATGAGCATTGGATCTGGATCAAAATAACTGGGTCAGCTTGTATAATGAAATCAGGAGAATGGCAGAACACACAGACAAAACCAGAGCAAAACTACAGCTCCCACCTGACTAGGACTTACAACAATTTCACTGTGAGAAGGAAAAAGCATTTGGTTACACATATGCACTCTGGTTATGTTGACACACTATGTGCAGAGTCCTCATTTCATTTATACTTTTCTAAAAGAGGCACGTATCCGGTTTAGAAATATTCCCATTATTTGAAAATATCTATCTTAACATTTATTTACTCGTTTACTGGCTTATTAATTCATTTCACAAGTATTTTCCTTGGATTTAGCACCATCCTCAGATCAGTAAGACATAAACTTTCCCATGAGAGGGCACATAATCTTGTTTATTAGATGGATTATAATTAATCCACCATGTTGAAAGCATGCGCATTGCGAGGTTATGGCAAAGAGTTCCATAAATAGAAGACATACATGACAAATGTTAGGTACATACTAGAGTATGATTAAGGATCTGGAAAAATCCCCATGTCATTATTTATCTGTGTATTCTCATATCCCTCAGAAGTAGTGGAGCCTATGAATAACACTGGTAGAAGGTAGAGTAAAATTCTCTTTCTCTCAAGTCTCTGTGTTAGTCCTTTTTGACTTCCTCCCTTCCTTACTGTACTACTGTTCAATGATTTTTCTGAACAATGGTTCTTTGAAGATAGTAGCTTCCCAGTGGATGACTGATTCTTCCCCATACTACCGAGTACAAGGCTGATCTCAGAGTTCATACTTGTAAAGCTCGGGATAAGAGATCTTAGAGAAAGAACTATGAGTGATTCAGGGGTAAAACACTGGCATAATTTAAGAAGAGAAAGCCAGCTTTGCATGCAATCAAGCTAGTGGAATATCTGAGCCCAGAAATTTACTTGTGTGTTCGTGTGTGTGTGTGCGTGTGTGTGTGTGTGTGTGTCCCAGATTTTGGCTTAGCAGCTGCTCCCTAGACTGAAGGTATCCAAAATATAAGAAGAGGATAATTTAATAAAGTATAACTGGTGATATCTGTGTTAATTAAAGACAAGGTGTTCTTATTTATGAAAAGAAGAATGGTATGACCATATTTGTTAGGATTTAGGAAAAGATAAGATGTAAATCTATCAAGAATGGCCCCAAATTGGGGCACCTGGTTGGCTCAGTCAGGAGAGCGTGCGACTCTTGATCTCGGGGTTATAAGTTCAAGCTCCACATTAAGTGTAGAGATTACTTAAGAATCTTTAAAAAAAAAAAGGATGGCCCCAAATATGCAGACAATGGTGTCAGGAACAGAGAGGAGACTGCATCATAACTCCACTGAGAGATGATAAGGATATGAAACAAAGGTTCCATGGAGATAAAGGACCAGGGTAGATATGACACACACTATTTAAGCACACTGGAGATAAATGGCCTCACAGACAGAGTGAGTAACCCTTGCTGGAGCAGATGTGCAGGGAAGCATTTACAAATATCAGGTGGCTACATTGGTGTACAGAAGAAATTTCTTAAGACTTTTAGGGATAGAGAGCAAACTATTTTGTCACCTTCATTTTAAGAGCTTGGCATGACTTCCTTATTTCTGGAAAACTGAGAGACATTCTGACATAACCTAAGAAAAGGAGACAGAAGACCAATTGGTTTACCTTCTTGAACTAAGCTGAAGTTCCTGATAAAGGAGTACCAGGGTTCTCAGTTTTCCTTATACATGTTGTGACTTATTTTGCTGGAACAGGCAGGAAATTGACAGGCTGGCCAGGAACAAAGATGACATCTTTGGTATTAAGAAATGCCGCCATTACATCTCCATAGAACCACGGCATGATTGATAGAATAGGTGGAGGGAGGAAGAACAAAGAAGATAAAGAGGAGTAGAAAGAATGAGGAGAAAGACAAAAAAGAAAGGAGGAGGAGAGGGGGGATAAGAAATGAGAGGCTCCCACTATCTGTGAAGCCAGCCCAAGAAACCATAATGGAGCTTTCTTTCCTAAAGAGCAAACGTACTACCTCTTGTTTCTCAGCCTCATCTCTTTGCTCTCTGTGCACTGCAAACCCTCCCATTCTTTCGTATAAGAGACCAAAGATCAAATTAGAATTGCTGCTTCCTTGGAGCCGAGCAATTGAGCACTGTGCTGGAAATACAGGGTAAACTGAGTTTGGCTGAAGTTTCAAAGAAATGAGGGAAGGCTCTTCATCTAACCAAATCCATCCTGATTGCCTTGCTATTTTGGACCTCCCCTGGTATGGACCTAGTTATTCTAATGGGAACTACCATTGGGAGCCTATGAATAACAATATGAGGAGAATTGCTCTTCCATACAAGATGTCAGTAGTAATACTGAAAAATTAGGCAAATTGTTTACAAGGTCACCTGCAACCAGGTGAAAGCTTGTAATAGGAGAAATCATGTTCATAAAAGTTCACAAAAATGCTAAATCCTGACTCTCTTAAACTGTTCTACTGACCCAGGTATGTGGATGAGGGCTGCACTTTTTAGCTGAATAGGACAAAGCAGAAGATATTGACTGACTCCATGAGAAAGGTAAAAGAAAAAAATAGAAATTGCTGGTATCTCACAATCTAGGGTATTACTAGGGGCGCCTGGGTGGCTCAGTTGGTTAAGCATCTGCCTTCGGCTAGGGTCATGATTCTGGGGTCCTGGGATGGAGCCCTGCATTGGGCTCCCTGCTACTCAGGAAGCCTGCTTCTCCCTCTCCCTCTGCCTGCCGCTCCCCCTACTTGTGCTCTCTCTCTCTCTGTGTCAAATAAATAAATAAAATCTTTTTAAAAAAAGAATCTAGGGTATTACTAAGAAAGTAAAATGTATGGTCTTTCCTCTTAACTGCCTAACTTAAATTACTTAGGTTATTAGGCTTCCATCTTAGTTCAGAGATGACAAATATCTGGAAACATGTCAGCCCCCTCCCTTTGCACTCCTTGGCCAATTAAACTAACTGATTGTGATAGTTTTCCATTCACCCCGGATGATACTTCAGAATCTTTCTTAACACAATATGTCATAAAGCCACTGTCAGTATATGATTATCACTCTATAAACCCTACTTACCAACTCTGTCATAAATTATTTATCTGAGGAAAGAAGGATAAAGGAGTTTCACAGTTGTAATAGTTGGCATCCTTGAGATAGGCTGAGTTGACTCAACACGCGACAAAGAGGTAAAAATTCTGGCAGCTTCCATGAGGTGGTGACATGTTTTGGTGTAGCTCCAGACTAAGACTTAGACTTCATCCAGGCTTAGGTGATGAATGGTCTATTGGAAATAAAGATACATAGTTCATTTAAAGCATTTTATTTACTAACATTATTAAATGTATAATCTCTGATTTGAAATGGGGAGTCTTGTCCATTGTACTTTTACCATATAGATATAATTGTTAAGGCTACCCTCACATTATGGATACATCGAACTTTTGGCTGCATGCCATTAAATATTTGAATTATAAAACTCATTTGTGTTTGTCTTATTCTATGATCATCACACATTTGTATATTTGTTTGCATCCCCTTTTCCTACAGGGAAAGAATGCACTAATCATGCTAATGTGAATATTCTGTTTTACAAAAGCTAGATTTCTCCTGTGTATCCTACATTAATATATTGCAATTCTTATTCTTTTAATTCCCTTAAAACTTGTTTTGCATAGCTCTACAAGTAATTTCCATGATTATTCTTCTTCATTTTTTTCTGACGATGTTTAGATCCAGGGTCTCAATAAACTCCATCCAAAACCAACTTCCTGGACCAGCCACCTGTTCTTTTCATTATAAATCTAGGCATAAGCAGTATCGTTGAGTGGTTAAGAGCAAGAATTGTATCAGACAAATTAGATTTTGCAACTTTCTGACCTCCCATGAACTTCAAAATCTCTCTGGCTCAGTTTTGGTGCTTGGGAAATGGTAATAATAGTGTATTACCAATGCTGTAAGCGTTAGTAAGATCAAATGAAATGATAAAGAGATGTGCTTAGCAGTCCCATTAGTTAGCACTCAGTGAGTATTAGCTATTGTCATTATTCTTTCTTTGTAACTCCAATGGCATTAAATTACCACATGGAAAACACGGTGACATGTGAGGAGTTTTAGGTCCATAATGATTTTATGCCCATGATACCTAAACTTACTTTTGTGACTTAACCTAACTATTGTTAGTTGCTATACCATTAATAGCTGAAGCTTCTGGATGGTGAGAAATCTGTTTTACATATAATTACTTAAAAGGACATTTTAACTGCGGTAGCAATTTCATCTGAGTTCATGCCATTTCTAAGTCACTCAGTGTCAGAAAGCCTACGTACTCTTCAGGGAACTTGTTCTTCCTAAGATCCCCCATGTCAGGTTGTCCTAGCACCATCAGGAAAAATCACAGGTTGGCTATCAATCATCCAAAGGCATTTATCAGGCACCTAAAAGAACATAATGCTATCCAACTCCAGTGTGCAAAGGGAATTACACAGATGGAGCCCCAGAATCTAGTACCTTCTCTTAAAACAAAGCACTTCTCCAGGGAGAAGGAGAGAGTGTCTTTGCATAGAATGAGAAGGGGTGTGTGGAGGTGAAAAGAGTATTCACTCAACTGTCACGAGACTCAACTTCCCCAGGTTGATCCTTCAGCGTTTCACTTTACACCTCTGAATCTGTTTCTTCATTGAAAAATAGAATTATAAAATCCCCCTACTTCCCAGGGTTCTTAATGCTTTGAAAACATCTGCAATGTGCCATAAAAATGGATAAATCACTTTCCCACAAAATATGGTTATTTGGCCGGCTACCCAGGAGCCTGCAAGCCCCATGGCAGAGGCAGTGTTATTTGGTACTTTAGTACCTAATAAAAGGTCTGCACAATTGCTAAATGTGTTAATGAATAGCTAGTGAACAAGCAGAGGAAACACACACTTTAAAATTATAAAATACATATTGTTATTATATTAGTTACATGTATTCAATGTAGAAAATTTCAAAAAATATAAAATTATAATAGAACAAAATATTTCTATCTCATAAGATTAATAATTTATTATAATTTTATTCATTTATTATTTACTTATCACTCATTAATATATTGATGAAGTATGTTATTCAAGTTATTACAGTCCTTCCAATCATATATGAATGCAGATGTTTTATGTATTTATACACACACACACACATATATATGTAAAATTGGATTATTGGGCATTCATTGCTCATAAGTCTTTTTTTATAACTTAGTGATACCATGAAAATTTTTCAAAATCATCAAATGCTCTTCACCAGAATCAGCTTTTTTTTTTTTTTTAAGATTTTATTTATTTATTTGACAGAGAGACACAGCCAGAGAGGGAACACAAGCAGGGCGAGTGGGAGAGGGAGAAGCAGGCTTCCCACAGAGCAGGGAGCCCGACACGGGGCTTGATCCCAGGACCCTGGGATCATGACCTGAGCTGAAGGTAGACGCTTAACAACAGATGCCCTTCACCAGAAATCAGTTTTAATAGTTAAGTCATCTCATGGCTTTTTGTCAAGTATCTTAGTCTATTTAACTAATAACTTACTGTTGGCATTTAGATTATTTTAAATATTTTATAATGAACAATAGTGGAATAATTAGTTGTTTTGCTAATTTTCTCATGCCCTTCTCTTAGGATAAATTTCTAAATATGGAATTAACTAGTCTAATATTTTGATGCATATTGCCAAATTTTTTTAAAAGGAAAATGATTCCAAAGCTCTTTCACACTAGCGAAATGTAAGAATATCTAGTCACGCTGATATTGAGAATATTGTTTATTTTCTCTTGTTAAACTCCTTTAAGTTGATAGACAAAATCTGTATTTCATGTTACTTTGTATCTTTGATTACAAGGAGGGTTGAATTTATACATAAACACATACATGCATGCATATATATATTTGTACACAATGCATATTAACATTTACAAACATCTTATTTTGTTCACGTTATATCTCTTGTATATATATTACACATATTGACCATTTTCTGAGTATCATATTTTGTTAATATTTTACACATATCTGTTGCTTTTCTTACCTGAGATGTTTATCTTCTTTTCTCGAAGATGTGTAAATATCTATATGTATCTTTTAACACTCTTATACTACATTTGAAGCATATTATATTTTCTCAACTGGTTGATACCTTTTAATTTGGATTTACTGATTTGTTATAGTGGTACACATTTTAATGCATTGACAGTTACATCTTCTTTCATTGTTTCCTTCTGTTATTTATAAGGTGTGTGTCCTTTACATTTTAATAAAGATTTCATATTTCTGTTGCTATAAATGATGAAGTAACATTTTCCCATATTTTTTCCAAATAAATTTCCAGTTTTTCCATGAAAATTGATGCCAGCATCCTGGGTCTGAGGACCTAGAGGGGGTCCCATAAGACCAGATAAGAGGGTCCCTGGCTGCACACAGGATAGAAATCAAATGCAAGCCAGCAGGAGGTGAAAGCTGAGTTTACTGAGGGTATAGAGAGAGAGCAGGTACAGACAAGTGTCCAGGAGGCTCAGAAAGGAGAGGAGGGGGTCTCATCTTTGTTTGGGATCTGGGCTACACATCCTCTCAGGCATCCAGGAACCAGTTAGACCAAAAACAAGGGCCCAGGGGTTATTCCTTGGAGCCAGGGGATCTTGGTGTCCAGATGTCTAGTGCTGGTGGCATGGGATATTCGTATGGTGGCTTCCTCCAGTCATTCTCACCTGGCCCTTCTTTAGATGTTATTTGTTCTAGAGAAATCATTATCTCCTTGTCCCTTACAAGGAGGACATACACTATTTGCATTTTGAGGCATGTGTAAAGTGGGGGTGCAGGTCCCAGCAAGAATAGAAACAGGAAAAGGAGCAAAAAGCAAAAAGCAGATTTTTATGGAGTCCTTCAGTTTACCTATCTCAATAGTACTTACACAAAAATTCATTTTTTTCTTGATATGCCACTCTTAATGCATATTTTTAAAATTTTTTTATTATTTAAGTAGGGTTGATATATAATGTTATTAGTTTCAGGGGCACAACATAGTGATTTGACAATTCCATACATCATGCAATGTTCACAACAATTTTTATATGTATTTGATCAGCCTTAAAAGTAGAAGACAGGCCAAACTTAGCAATGAGGCATTGAGACAAGCTTCTGGGAGGTGGCTACGAGCTGTAGAACCTGATTTTCTAGGTTGAGGGTTTGAGGACCAAGTCCAGTCTTTAGAGAAAGGTAATACAGGAAGTACTCCCTTGCAGGACTCATGGTAATTCAGGAAAGTTACCTACTTAGAACCAAAATATGGATCAGAACAGAAACCAAGCTCCAGAGTGGATCCCAGGTAGAGGAGCAGATATGTGGTCCCTGAAGTTCCCATGATCACAACAACACCCTTAAGGCCAAGCTCAGGCTCAGGCAACAGGGAAAGGCTCAGTGATATTTTGGATTACTGTTTGCTGGTCGCCTAAAATAACAAATACCAAAAGGCCTCTTAGGTGGGCAGGGGCACCATGCCTCTTCATGCTTCCAGTCATCAACTCATTTTCTTCTTAGAGACAAATCTGAACTTGCATAGACCAATGGGCCCAGTAAGGGGGCCCCCACAAGAGGTAGAGAACTGAGGCAGAAGGCTGACAGAAATAATCTAATGAGTTCTCACTTTCACACTGACACAAAAATTGAGGGAAAGTATTAATGTGTCTGTGTGGAGCATTCTAGAATTGATGCACCAGAAAAACTCCATCCTCTTCATTGGCATGCGACACTGAGTGGTAAAATCCTACTAGTAATGCTTGGTGTCACTTTCATCTCATCTGCCATTAAAACCAAACAATTTCTGTAAATTTTGCCCATTTGTCCTTGAACTATTAAAAGACTAAGACATATCCATCTGAGCAATTAAAATAGAAACCATAAAGAATAGGCCTCTCTTAAGAAAAATCCATTTGGGGGGAATATGGAAAACGAAGGGCAGTGTTCAAAATGCAAACATAAATACAGGGGTGACTCACTTGTAACAGGATAATAGGTGTATCCACACTTGTGAAGCAAATACATTTCCCCAAGTATCCTCAAATTACAAAGTCATTTTACTATATTAATATACGAGGCAATTTTGGAGTAATCGCATATTTGGGATTATTTGCAAACACACAGGTGAGTGAGCCAATAATTAAAAGCAACATAGAAGCAGCTTGTTGGAGAACTTGAAACAATCTTGCAGTGAAGGATCCCCGCCTCCATCCTACACACGCCCCTCTCTCCACCCCTCTCCCATCGCATTGCATCAGATGCCACTGAGGGATTTTTCTAGGGTCCATTAAGACTTTTTTTTTTTTTAACAGCTGAGAGTAATTTCTCCCTTATTTCCCTCTTTGCCTCCCCTAATGCACATATCCTCAAATACCGCTTGAAAAATTGTTGGGATCAAAGACCTGGAAGAGTAAGAAACTTTTACTATGTTAACTGTCTTTACCTTACATCTTGAATTTTTTACCTTCCTGGAGCGGCTCAACTCAATAATAAGATCCTAGTCTCAAACCCGAAGTGGTATTTTAGCCAATACCCTTTGAGGAAAGGTTTGATACAAGAATTTAACCACCTGTTTATAGGGGGCATCCAGGAGTTACAGAGCTGCATGCTGATTGCTGTTTCTCTGTGTTGTTGTGATTTTAAACTATATTTAATGGGCCATTTGAAGGGGGAGTTTTGCCACCTGGGGGAACATTCCTGAAAACTGCACTGGTTGCTGGGCATATGAATAGCAAAGTCAGTATTACACTGCAAAGAAGCTGCAAAAATTGTGAGGGGAAATGACCCAGAAAATCCAGCTAAGGCAGCGTCCCCCTGAAGTTGAAACCTCTGACAATACTTAAAAAGCAACTTCCGTGTCTCCTCTGGGGTCACAAATGTCTCTCCTAAAATTGTGAAATGAAACAGAGATATCAGAGGGACTTGTTTAGGACACATGCCTCTTTTATTTCTTTCATCTGCAAACAGAGATTTCTATCCCACCACCCACATGGAATATAACATTGATGCCATAGGAGACACAGCGTCTTTTTTTTTTTTTAAAGATTTTATTTATTTATTTGACAGAGAGAGACACAGCGAGAGAGGGAACACAAGCAGGGTGAGAGGGAGAGGAAGAAGCAGGCTTCCCGCAGAGCAGGGAGCCCAATGCGGGGCTCGATCCCAGGACCCTGGGATCATGACCTGAGCTGAAGGCAGATGCCTAACGACTGAGCCACCCAGGCGCCCCGACACAGCGTCTTGCATTGTGTTTTTTTGTTAAATATTTTGTGTCCTGACTCATCCTCCTTGCTTTTAATATTATTTTAAAATGCAAAATTATGGGGGCGCCTAGGTGGCTCAGTCCCTTGGGTATCTGACTCTTGATTTCAGCTTAGGTCATGATCTCAGGGTCCTGAGACTGAGCCTTGCAGGCCAGGCAGGCTCTGCATTCAACGGGGAGTCTGCTTGCCCCTCTCCCTCGGCTCCTCCCCTGCTCTCTCCCTCTCTCTCTCAAGTAAATAAATATATAAAATATTTTTTTTAAATGCAAAATTATGTAGCATACTATTTTTAAAACACAACCTTATAAGATAATTATTTTTTTCTGATGAACATTTAAGCTTTATCTAATTATTAAATATTATAAATAATGCTTTTAAAAAAACCTTTTTCCACAAATATATGTTCTCCATTTCTTTTGGAGTATTTACCTGCAAAGGGGGAGCCCTTTTTGAATTTCTTTGTCCATTCCCAACATTCTTCTGCATTTCCCTTCAACGTTTCCCTTAAATATATCCATAATTTTTCAAAGCATGTAACATGTAAGTTAGATTCCAAAGCAAATAAACCTTGTCTGTACATCTTACTATCTCCTTAGAATATATTCCACAATATTAATTACTTGCCCAGAACACATGAATATTTTAAAACTATTAATGTATTTTAACAATGTACTTTCCAGAAAGATTTTATCAATTTTCATTTTCCGAAGCTGTGTTGGGAAAATGTCATTCTTACTGCACTCTGTGCAACAATATGATCTTTGTGTTTTCACATTCGCCTGCTTGATGGACAGAAAAGCTGCCTTTTGCTTAATTTGCAGTGTATTAGCTACTTACAAGAAATGTTTGTATATATCTTAGCTCTTTGTGTCTATTTTCTGAGTATTTTGTTCATGAGCTTTGTCCAGGTATCTTGTTGGTATAGGTTTTCTTTCTATGACTTGTAAGTGTTCTTTACATAGTTGTGGTATAAACTTTGATCATGGATTTTGATCCTGTGTTATTAGGCACACAAATGTAGGATATTTATGAAACTTTCTGTGTGGCTGCACTTTTGTGCACTTGAAATGATTGTACTTGATTTCACAGCTTTTTACTTGAATCCCCATATGTTATACCTGCATCTTAAGAAGACCAGTTTCTGTACCCAGGAAAACTGAAATTGTCTTGGGACAAAACAGGATCCATTTACCATTCCAAATCATTAGCCCTGTCGAGCTATCAGAACTGAGTTGTCTGGAGAAACAGAGTTTAATCACATCTTATCCACCAGAAGGCTGCTTCCTGGGGCCAGACAACTCCCCACATCTTCTATTTCCTTCATAATGAACACTCGTGTAGTAAATGCTCAGCTTAAGAAGTAATTATCAGTAAAAGATTGAAGGCGCCTGCATACCTCGTGCTGATTGCAGTCTTCTCAATTCCCTCCCCAACTAAGAAAAACTACTGTCCTCATATTATCCCTAAGTTTATCATTGCTAAGAATTTCTTCATAATTATATAGGTATACAATCCTAAACAATATTTAGGTTGGTTTTAAACTTTTAATATATATAAATATATATTAATATGTATTAATGTAATATATTGAGAGCTATGGTATAGATTCATAAGTATAGAACAATATTTTCATCCAACACTATGATTTGAAATTTGCCCATATTAATATTTGTTCTCCTGTATTATAGTATTTCCCTGTAAGTATAATGCTGATGGGCATTTAGCTTGTCTTTCTCCTCCTCCTCCTTCTTCTTCACCACTCTTATGAACATTCCTGATAGGAACATTTATACATATCTTTGAGTACCTATGGGAGAGCTCCTCCAGAATATGCCCCTTTTTCAGCTTGACTTGAAATTTGCTTTTCAAGGTGGTTTTACCAACTTCAATTCACATCCCTCATCAGAATGTACTATTATCAAACCTTTTTATTAGTGATGTTCTGGTTGTGATCATAGGTGTCTTATTATGGCCTTAATTTGCATTTCCATGACTATTATTAAGTGGAGCTTCTTTTTATATGTATATTGACCTTCATATTTCCTCCTTGTTGAATTGCCTTCTCATAGATCTTGCCCAATTTTTATTGGATTGTTTATCTTTTCTTATTGATTTGCAGGAATTTTTAATATAGTCAGTATATTAATATTTGTCAGTTATGTTCATGGCATGATCATCTCCCAGACCATAGCTAATTTATTTTTTTATTATGAAGTATTTCATCCATACAAAGTACAGATATGATGTACATAAAGAAGGCTTAAAATATAATACAACAAAAACCCTTGTACCCTTGTACCAAACACATACCATATCACCTGATAATAAAAATATCACCAATACCCTGAAGCCCTCTGGATGCCCTTTACTCTTTCCTATGTTAACCACACTTGTGGATTTTTTAATTCAACTTCATTAAAACATAATTACATACAATAAAATGCACACATTTTAAGTGTATAGTTGGATATTCTTTAATAATTATATATGCCCATAATCAAGATATAGAGCATGTTCATTACCCCCCAATGCTCCCATATGCTCTTTTGCAAGTAATAGCCCCTCTCCTAACACTATGCCCCAAATAACCAGAATAAGCTGACATAGATTATTCTTGAGTGTTCTAGAATTTCATATAAACATAATCTTAGTTTATATTTATATACTTGGTGTCTCTGGCTTCTTTTGCACAGCATGATGTTTTTGAGATTTAGCCATGTTGCTTCATGTATAAGTAGGTAGTTCCTTTTTAGTTCTGAGTTGCATTTCATCATATGCCACAATTTGCATACCCACTCTCCTGTTGATGGGCAGTTGAGTTGTTTCTATTATTTTTAGCTATTATTAACATAGCTACTATAAATATTTATGTATAAGCATGGGCATATCCTTTGTGCAGGCTTATGCTTTTATTTCTCTTGGATGTATATAGAGAGGAGAAGTTGTTGGGTTATATGTAAAACTTACTACATATAATTGTTGTATGTAAGCTTATGTTTAACTCTTAACATTTTTAAAGTGTTTGTACTATGTTACATTCACACCAGAAATGCATGAATGCTTCCATTAATCTATATCCGCTAGGTAGGTTTAGTTTCTTTCTTTTTTTTTAAATTGTAGCTACTGTGATTTTAATTTGCATTCCTTGAGGACTAATGCTGTTGAGCATCTTTCCTTGCATTTATTGGTCCATTCATATATCTTCTTTGTAATGTGTCTATTGACATTTTTTCAAATTAGGTTGTGTTTTTATTATTGAGTTAAAAATGTTCTTCATATATTCTGGATACAAGAGTTTTGTGTATATATATGTATATATATATATACACATATATATATGTGTATATATATTATATATAATACACATATATTTTTAATGTATATTCTTATATATATATATATTAGAGATATTTTTACCAGTCAGTGGCATGCCTTTTCATTTTCTTAATGATATTGTTTTTATCAAATTTATTGAGGTGAAATTTAGGTACAATTACAGCATCCATTTAAAAGGCATATATGATGAATTTTGACAGATGAATACACCTGTTAAACCACCACCACCATAAATACATGGACCATTTCCATCACCTTAAAAAGTTTTCTTTTCCCTTGCCAATCCATCCTTGCCTCCAGTCCAGGCTGATCACAATCAACTGCTGATCTGCCTTCTGTCAAAATAGGTTAGTTTGCATTTTTCAGATTTTATGTAAATGGAAACATACAGTTTTTATATCTGATCCTTTCACTCAGCATCATGATTCATCCATGGAGATTCATCTAGTTGTTATTGGTTTTAGTAGTTTACTACTTTTGTTTACTACTTATTTATTGTATTCCACTGCATACATTATGCCACATCGTGTTCATCTACTCTCTGGTAGATGGGCATTTGGATCACATCTTGGTTTTTGCCTATTGTCAATAAAGCCGTTAGGAACATTCATGTACAAGTCTTTGTGCAGGCATCTATTTTCATTCCTTTTGGGTAAATATCTAGGAATGGAATGGAGGGTTCATATGATAGTTTTGTTTAACCCATATGTATTCAGTTTTTTGTGTTCTTATTTGGGTTTGTAAGAATTTTTCTATCAGATATGTGTTTTGCCAAGATTTTCTCCTTTTCTATGGCTCACCTTTAGTTTTTCTGGTGGTATCTTTCTAAGAGGAAAAGTTTTTAATATAAATGTAGTCCAACTTAACTCCTTATTTTATGGTTAATGCTGTCAGTGTTGTATAAAAATTTCCTCCAAAGTTTCTATCTAGAAGTTTTATAGTTTTAGCTTTGACATTTAGTTCTGTGTTTCATGGTGAGTTCATTTGTGCATGCAATGTGAGGTAACTGTTCAGCCTCACTTTTTTTTTCTATATGAATATCAATTGTTTCAGCACTGTTTACTTGCACAAAACCAAAAAAAACCCACTTTCATTTCCTCTATTGCTAAGTACATTTTATGAGAATCAGTTGATCATATGTGTTTGAATCTATTTCTGGACTCCCCATTCAGTTCTGTTGATATCTATATTTATACTTTTATAAAATGCCGTATACTGGGACTGGACAAAGAGATGGGAAATAAATGGGAAGCTCAACCACAAACACCAACAAAGCCTTTTCAGCTTCACCAGAGGATGCCTACTTTTTTTTCCAAAGTAGTTGCACCAATTTACATTCACACAAGTGAATAGGATGACCTGATTAATGTTTCATATGCATATAAACTCTTAGTAGCTTCTGCCTTTTCTTTCTTTTTTTATTTTTTTAAAGATTTATTTATTTATTTTAGAGAGAGAGAAAGCAGGAGTGTGGGAAGGGACAGAGGGAGAGGGAGAGAAAGCCTCAAGCAGACTCCTGAGCCGAAATCAAGAGTCAGACGCTCAACCAACTGAGCCATCCAGAAGCCCCATGTCTGCCTTTTAAAGTTGTTTTCAACATAGTTCATGCAAACTGATACCCCTTTGTAGTTTTATTTGTTGATATAAAACATCAGCACTTAGCTGGTAATTTTTTTGCTTATTCTGGAATCTTATTTATCTTTGAAATACCTGCTTATATCTGATCTAGGCTGCAATGGCATTAAATTGTATAGATTAATTTGGAGAGAATTAAGTTTTTATAATATTGAGTAAACCTATTAAAAATCATTTACTTTTGCCTTCCTTAATACCATTAAATAAAGATTTATCATTTTCTTTATGTATCTTTGTTGTTAGAGTTATCCCAAGGTTATTAATTTTCTAACACTTTGGGAATGTAAATGGTGTGTTAAAATTACACTTTGTGGGGCGCCTGGGTGGCTCAGTCAGTTAAGTGTCTGCCTTCAGCTCAGGTCATGATCTCAGGCGTCCTGGGATGGAGCCCTATGTCGGGATCCCTGCTCAGCGGGCAGCCTGCTTCTCCCTCTCCCTCTCCCCCTCCCCCCACCTCATATGCTCTCTCTCTCTCACTCAAATAAATAAATAAAATCTTTTAAAAATTTTAGAAAAATTACACTTTGGATTGTGTATTGAGGGTGTAGAAAAATTACACTTTGGATTGTGTATTGAGGGTGTATAAGACTTCACCTTATTTTTATTTTGGTCTTATGCCCAGAAACCTAGCTACACTTTTTAAATTATTTTATTTTATACTTTTAAAATCCTTAATTTTAGTAAATTATCAATTCCCATGCTTATTTTATGCATATATTAATATTCTCCCTTATGATCAGTATTTATTTGCTTAATATTTTTCTTATTTTACTGGTAAAGACTTCCAATAGAATATTGAATAAAAGTGGTGATTGCTATTATTTTTTTTTTGTTTCTGATTTAAAAGTAGTGCTTCTAAGTGTTTATTGTAAAGTCTAATGAGGTTTTGATAGATAATCTTTATTAGGATAGAGACTTCCCTTCTACTCCAAGTTTGAAGAGAGTTTTACTATTATTATAAATAGATGCTAAATTTATTAATTTTTCCCTTTCCATTGAAGAAATCATAAGGATTTTCCCCTTTAATCTATTAACATGAGCAACGACTAAAAGGTTATCTAAAATTAAATCAATGTTGAGTTTGCTTCTCCACTCAGCAACTATTCATTAAATATCTCCATTGTGCCAAGGTATTTCGCTTGGATCAGGAAATAAGTCTATAGCAATGAAGAAAGAAAGAACGATGATTAAAGTCTTCAATATTAAAAGAAAACAAAACAAGCAAATAAATATATAAGATGACATATGGCACTAAGTGTTTTAAATACAAATGAAACAAGGTAGAGATTGGTAGGTGCTTGTCTTAGTCCATTCAGGCTGGTGTAACAAAATGCCTGACTGGTAGCTTATAAACAACAGAATTGATATTTCTCACAGTTCTGGAATTTGGGAAATCCAAGCTCAAAGCACCAGTGTGGTCTCATTCTGGTGAAGGTCCTCTTCCTGGTTCATAGCAGGGTCTTCTTGCTATGTCCTCACACGGTGGACATTAAATATTTAAATTGGGGGTGGAGGGCGCAAACATTCGTACCATAGCATTCCACCCCTGGCTCTCCATTCTAAAGCAGGGGTTTACGAATGTTCTGTCGATAAAAATGGCATTAAAGTAGAGAGTAGAAGAAAGTAAGAAAATGAACTATGTGGATATATGCAGGAAGAGCTTTCCAGGCAGAGGGAATGGGCAAGTGCAAAGGCCCTGCAGCAGAAACACAGAGAACTGGTTGGTCATTGTGACTAGGGAGCAGCAAGTAACCACGTGAATGGTAGTGGATAATGTTAAAGAGGCAGCAGAATAACAAATTATATAGGTTCTGAACAATCAGATGCTTCCTTTTAGGGCTTTAACCATGGTCAAAACTTAGGCTATTTTTTCTGAAGCAGATAAAACACTAGAGACTTTGAGCATGACTTAATCTTTAATAGGATACTCTAGCTCCTTTGTGCAAGGTAGAGAGAATCCAAGAGGTCAGAGGTACAAGCAAGCAGAGAGTTAGGAGGCTGATGGAAAACTCCATATGTCAGAAGAAGGTGGCTTGGGTGTACAAGGAAGGTTTGGCTTCTGTGCATATACTGAATATCCATAATAATAGCAAATACTTTTATGACACTATTTTCTGGGTACTCTTCTACAGGGTACGTAAGTGCATACTCATTTCATTCACTCATAACAACCTCAGAAGCTAACTACTACATTGCTTTCATTTCATGTTAAGAATTTGAGGTACAGAGAGGTGAAATATCTGTACATATTTTCAAAGGGTCAAGGGATAGATTGGAGGCCCAGAAGCAACAAACAAAGTCTACCTCTAAAGGTGGTACTAGGAAAGTGTCCAAGGACACAAGGAGCAAGGGCAGGGATGTTCCTTGACTTCTGAGAACTCAGCAGGGGGAAGTTTACAGGCTGCCTGAGACCTTACTGGGGAGGGCCAAAGAGGCTTTAATTGTTTATGATTCTAAGATGTGTTGCTTAGGATGGAATCTACACTCTTGGAGAGGATATAAGAAGATTCCCTACTGGGGGGCCTGGGTGGCTCAGTCGGTTAAGCATCTGCCTTTGGCTCAGGGTCCTGGGATTCAGCCCTGCCTTAGGGTCCCTGCTCCACAGGGAGTCTGCTTCTCCCTCTTCCTTTGCTCCTCCCCCTGCTTATGCTCTCTCTCTCTCTCAAATAAATAAATAAGATCTTTTTTTTTTTTTTTTTTAAAGAAGATTCCCTATTGAAGCCAATGGAAGAGGAGTAGGGTGATAGAATGTATTAGTTTGTTACTGTTAGTCACTATTACATTTTTTTTTTAATTTTTTTTTATTGTTATGTTAATCCCCATACATTACATCATTAGTTTTAGATATAGTGTTCCATGATTCATTGTTTGTGCATAACACCCAGTGCTCCATGCAGAACGTGCCCTCCTCAATACCCATCACCAGGCTAACCCATCCTCCCAACCCCCTCCCCTCTAGAAAGTCACTATTACATTTTAAAAGGGATACCTAGTTTCCTTGAGTCTGGAGAGCCACGGTGAACTTTTCTGTAATAGGCACAAGGTAGACAAAGAAGTAGAGTGGGATTCTTGCTGTATTCTCCTGCTGTGTTTACAATGAATGATCATTATTTAAAATGAAAGCTGAATCTGAATGTTCTTGGCTGAATGAGAGAAAAGTCTTTCTCTCCTCCTCCTCTTCCTGCTCCTACTCCTTCCTCTTATTCACATAAAGCTCTGTGCATTGTCAGTGTGATAGCACAGAAGACCAAGGTTTATGCCTTGCAGAAAACTCAATCACAAGGCTCTGAAAGTCCCTCAGCATCCTAGCTGCTTACACATATGCTTGGTCATTTCTACCATTTCCCCAAGAGTGAAGTCCTCCAGATCCCTTGGGTACTTTTTGTTCATCTCAGATTTATCTTTAGTTCTTTAAAAAATGCTTTTCAAAATGCTTAGGAAACCAGAGTTTAAGAGAAAATAAAAGGACAGGGAGTCCCTGGTCTCTCAGCGAAAGGTCATTTTTCCTTCCTCTGAAATTATGTCTTTTTGACTAGATCATTTTATGTATACATCTAGGGTGTACCTCCGTGAATGGCCACATTGCTAAATACTGTGTATGAAATGAATGTACAGGTATATGAGAACATTATATGTATATACACAAACATATTATGGAATATGCCCTACATTGCCTTTGTCTGTCATTACATGTGTGTGTCTTCTCTTGCTAAAGTTACTGTGAACTACAAATCAGAGGCCATTTATTATAACACTATTTACCCCCAAAGCCCCTAATATAGTTCTCTATCCATAACTCATTATCATACTTATTTATAAATTTGTTCAGCTGGAGCACTAATGCCTGGGTGTGTCTATTCCACATTCTGACCTAGTCCTTGCAGACCATTTAGACTTGATTTTTCAGCCTACCAACCAATCTCTCCAAGTTTCACAAGTCATAAGTATACACCAACATTCAGAGACATGACTACCTAATATATGCTCTTCAGGAATCTGAAAAATCCTCAATCTTTATATACATTATAGATTGCATTATATACTAGATTATATAATTACATAAAGCATATAATATTGCATATGATTATATGCATTATAATTATACATCATATAATACAAATATATAATATAAATATATGCATATGTGTGTACATGCATGTGTACATATTTGTTGTATATCAATATAACATATGTACATATTATAGGCATACAGGTATGCAATATGTATATATATATTTATGTGTGTGTGTGTATATATATATATATATATATAATGTTTTCATACACCTGTACATTCATTTCATACACAGTATTTAGCAATGTGGCCATTCACGGCGGTACACCCTAGATGTATACATAAAATGATCTAGTCAAAAAGACATAATTTCAGAGGAAGGAAAAATGACCTTTCGCTGAGAGACCAGGGAGGACTTTGAGAAGGACTAAGATTTGAATTTGATGGTCAATGCTTTGTATAGACAGAGGGATGGGGATGCAAGCCTGTTTAGATCTGCATCGATTCTCCTCTAAATTACAACTTTGTTACTTACGATTTCCCCATACATTCTGGTCAGTATCAATCTTTCAGTAATCATCAAGGACGTCCAGAATCGCAATCTCAGCTTTACTTGCTCCAAAGTCTTGGAATTAAATCTTTTTTTTTTTCTTCTTTGAAGATTTTTTTATTTGAGATAGAGAGATAGCGAGAGAGCGAACAAGCAGGGGGGAGAAAGAGAAGCAGGCTCCCCACTGAGCAGGGAGCCCAATGTGGGGCTCGATCCCAGGACCCTGGGATCATGACCTGAGCAGAAGGCAGACGCTTAATGACTGAGCCACCCAGGCGCCCCTTGGGATTCGCTTGGAATTAAATCTTAACTGAAAAGATCCTATAAGCCGGGTAGAGGCCAAGACTGTCAACTTTTGTTTTCCCCTGCATCTTCTCTATACCAGGTACATATTAGACACTTAGCAAATATTTGATTGATGCAAGAATAGATTCCCATTCAACTTGAAATCTTCTGAATTTCACTCCCCACCCCCTAGCAAACCACAGGGTTTATTGTGCTGAACAAAGAACTGGATGTATTATTAGATTTATTTCCCGGTGACCAGCAATCTGCTACAACTAGTGTCCTTTATGAAATTCCAGCCTATTGAGCAGGTGTTGCCACTGTACTTTGCTTGTCACTTCCGTCATCTAGGGTGTACCGCTGTGAATGGCCAGATCACCATGGGGACAGGGCTGCTGCCTGCCTGAGCTTGAATATTCTTTGCCAACCAGGCTTGCCTTCTTTTGTGCTCTATGTAGTGATTTTCACCACCATCCCTAATTCTTAGCCTGTCCAATATCAACAACAGCCTGAACCGTGTCTAAATGGTTAAATACTGTACAATGGCTGTCTGACACATTTCAGGACAACTTCTGTTCCTGGCTAGGTTTTTCAAATCTGTTATTGTCAAGTCATGGTTTCCTTCCAGGTGATCATTCCAAATGGAAGGAATGGCTTGAACAGTGCAAGGAGGCATGAACATTCCAAAAGTATTCCAAGCACAGCAGGTGGGTAGAACGATTTAAATAGAGCAGTTGTCCTCAACCCAGCAAGGATAAACACCCGTTTTAATGACAAGTATATGTATTTTTTTTTTATTATCCTGAAATGAAAAACAAATGAAAAAGTGGTCTAATATTTTGCACAGTTTTGAAATATCAACATTATGCCCTAACTGTAATGTAAAGAAGTATACCAAATGGTTCTTAAATAGAAATGTGAAAAAAAGGGGGGAGCCTCTGTGGCTTAGGCAGTTAAGCATCCACTCTTGATCTCAGCTCAGGTCTTGATCTCAGGGTCGTGAGATCAAGCCCCACATTGGGCTCCATGCCCAGCACAGAGCCTACTTAAAAAAGAAAAAAGAGAAGAGAAGAGAAAAAGAAAAAAAAAAGAAAGAAAAAAAAATGTGGATGATCACAGTTCACTGGATACAAATGTTCCTAAGTGGCCAGGTCCCTATTTTCTCTCCTCTGAGTCACAGGTTATTCCCAAGATGTTTTGTGTAGCAAACTCCTGTTTTCCTTTTAGATCTCTATTCCAAATCTTTATTGAGCATCAACCATGTGCCAGGCTATAACATTGGTATGGAACTCCTCCACATGGCAGGTGAGGAAAGCAACAGGTTAACCAAATTTTCCTAAGCCTTGTTGCTGGGAGACAATGGAACAAAATTTCAAAAGCAAGCCTTCCATAGCCTGCAGGAGAGCTGCTACATTAGGCCAAGTGTAGTCACTTGAAGGAGCCCTGGCGGGGAATTTGCGGGGAATTTCTAAGGACAAAGTTGGTATACTATTTCTTTTTAATCTGGGTGCTAATGACATGGGTATGCTTAATTTATGAAAGTTCAGGGAGCTTTATACTTATAGTTGGGGCCAGTGGAGAACTCCAAAGGAGGAAGCTTGCTGCATCAAAGGAAGTAGCCAAACGTGAGTTTTGTGTGGAGAGCTGAAACTTGTTCTCCACATGCAAAATGGTGGATTCAGTTGCCTATCGGTGACCTAGCTTTAGAACTAGCATGGTACTCGGGAAATGGGGCACTGCCTTTCACTTGAACAATGTTGAAAAACTTAAACAATGAAGGAGTCAATAAATAGGCATTTACCTTAATTCAGTTATAGTCAGAAAAGAGGGGAAAGAGAAAGAAAAGAACTAAGTGCTGTCTGCCATACTGCTCTAACTCAAGCCATGGAAAGAGTTAAGTCTGAGATGGTTAGTGGTCATGAAAGACAGGCTAATGACTTTAAAGGCTTTCCAGACATGGAAGAAGTGAAACATTTATTTCTAGGCAAGTGTATCAGTTTGCATCTTCATCATAGAAGAACTTGAAGAATTAAATGAGGATTGAAAATAAAAGTGAGGGGCGCTTGGGTGGCTCAGTCATTAAGCATCTGCTTTTGGCTCAGGTCATGATCCCAGGGTCCTATCAAGCCCCACATCAGGCTCCCTGCTCCGTGGGAAGCCTGCTTCTTCCTCTCCCACTCCCCCTGCTTGTGTTCCCTCTCTCGCTGTGTCTCTCTGTCAGATAAATAAATTAATAAATAATCTTTTTAAAAAAGTGATTAAAGAAGAGTTGCTTACAAAGTTGTATTCAAATAACATGTATCCCCTTTTTATATTGGATGTCATCAAAAGGTTTTCCAAGAATAAATTTAAATATTCCAATCAGTCACCTTGCAAGCTGACAGTAGAACATAATGTCCATGTGAGATTCAATGTTGTTTTATTACTTAGCCTTATAATGCCCCAAAAAACTGATACTATCAGATGAAATAAAAATCTGTGACCAGACGAAAAGGAAAATAGAATACAATAAAGTTTCTTTATTTTTTTTTTTTAAAGATTTTATTTATTTATTTATTGGAGAGCGAGCGAGAGAGAAACAGCATGAGAGAGGAGAGGGTTAGAGGGAGAAGCAGGCTCCCCGCTGAGCCGGGAGCCCGATGTGGGACTCGATCCCAGGACCCTGGGATCATGACCTGAGCCGAAGGCAGTCGCTTAACCAACTGAGCCACCCAGGCGCCCTCTTTATTTTTTTTAAACCTGGTGTTTACCAAGCTAAATATTTTGGTGGGAAGGCGGTATTATGCCTATTGTTTGGCTAGGCAGTAGGATGAAGACTTTATGACATATTTCCTTTAATTGATACTTCAATCCCATGAAGTAGATATTATATTTTGCTTTAAAAATAAAGATACTGGGGCACCTGGGTGGCTCAGTCGTTAAGCGTCTGCCTTCGGCTCAGGTCATAATCCCAGGGTCCTGGGATCAAGCCCCGCATCGGGCTCCCTGCTCAGCGGGAAGCCTGCTTCTCCCTCTTCCACTCCCCCTGCTTGTGTTCCCTCTCTCGCTGTCTCTCTCTCTCTGTTAAATAAATAAATAAAATCTTAAAAAAAATAAAAAAATAAAAATACTGAGGCATATAGAGAATACCCTGCCTGCTACTGTTGGTGAGCCCACAATTCCCAGCCAAACAGACCCAACCTTGTCCCAGTGACGCTCCCAAGCTGGAAGCATTGTAAGAGACACAGACGTGTTTAAAACAAAACACAAAACTTCAAAATGTTCTAAATATGATTTCCACAAGGACAGAACAGAGAGGAGAAAATATGTGAAGAACATAATAGAAGAAATGTCCCCTGACCTGAAAGACTGCAAGTTGCCAATGATGTGTCTGGCTGCATTAATGGTACTTGGCTTGTCAGTTTTCCTTTTCACATGTTAACTATTTTTCCTCCTGGGTTTGAATTTGGTGTGTTTGATGCAATGCTTTCTCTCACAGGGGTGGATTGTCTCACGTGTCTGGGGATGCTCAATCATCGACATATATTTGTAAATAAGAATCTGCCTTGCTCGGGCTTGGTAGCAGGACATTTTCTCGAGTCCCCAGGTTCTGTTTATATGACACCACTGCCTGTCATCTTGAGATTACTTTGAACTTTAACAGAAAAAAAAAAAAATCATCTTTTAAAGATACTCTTCTTCACCTGCATTTGTTAGCAATTTTCTCAGCTTCCGTGTATTTCATCATCTTATACTCTTTCCATCAGCTTCCCATCTTTTACAAATGCTACAATGGCCAAGTGGGCTGATGGCTCCCCTCCCGGCTTTCCAGCCCTGCTAACAATTACGTATTTATTCGTTTGTTAACATATCCAATTTGTTAGTAAAAATATGCATACAGAAGAATTCACATATTATAAGAGTATAACTTGATTACTTTTCAGAAAGAGCGCGCTTGTATAACCAGCTCCCAGGTTAAGAAAAGACACTTATCAGATATCTCAGAAACCTGCCTTCTGTGCCAGAATCATCACTAGCCCTCACCCTACCCATGGCTCCACTTCCTAACACCGTATCAGTTTTGTCTGTTTTATTTTATTTTCTTAAGGTTATTTATTTATTTGAGAGAGAAAGATTAGAAGAGGGGAAGAGGGGTGGTAGAGAGGCAGAGGCAGAGGGAGAGAGAAGCAGACTCCCCGCTGAGCAGCGAGTTGGAGGGACATGGATGGACAAGGTTGTGGGGCTCGATCCCAGGACCCTGGGATCATGACCTGAGCTGAAGGCAGACGCTTCACCCACTGAGCCCCGCCAGGGGCCCCAGTTTTGTTTGTTGTAATGCTTCATGTAAGCGGGTCCCTATACTATATATTTTTGTGTCTGACTTCTTTCGTTCAGCCTCATATTTAGAGATTCACCAATGATGTCGCATGCATTTACTTCCTTGGTTCTCATCGTTTCACCCAATATCAGCACGAGACAATTCCCTATTTATCTATACTTTCTGTTGTTACTGGACATCCAGCTAGTGTTCAGTTTGCCATTATTTTGAATAGGGCCGCTATGAACTTACTATTACCTGTCTTTCTGCGAACATATGTACGAGTTTCTTTTAGGCATATACCTAGGAGTGGAATTGCTGGTTTTCATTTCTTTTATTAAATATGTGCTGTCGTTTCAATAGGTTTTAGAATAGAGGAAAAATAAATGCACTGGATCAATCTGCCATCTTTTACTTGAAAGCCTAATGTATGATTTTGACTGATAAGAATCATTTAAAATCCAATACTAATGATATTGCTGACACTTTTTTGACTGTAACGTAAACAAGAATGAGGAAACTTTGAGTGCAATACTATTTTGAAAAAACAACAACAACAAAAACAAACAGACCTATAAACACTGAATATTTCTTTTTATTCCCTCTTTTTTTTTTTTTTTTTAAAGATTTTATTTATTTATTTGACAGAGAGAGACACAGCGAGAGAGGGAACACAAGCAGGGGGAGTGGGAGAGGGAGAAGCAGGCTTCCCGCCGAGCAGGGAGCCCGATGCGGGGCTCGATCCCAGGACCCTGGGATCATGACCTGAGCCGAAGGCAGACGCTTAACGACTGAGCCACCCAGGCGCCCCTCTTTTTATTCCCTCTTAATACTTCAGTGTATATATAACTTACAGCATTATTTAAGAAAGGCACGTACAGAAAATATCCATTATTAAACTTGTTTTTCTAAAATCCTGATCTTATCATCTCTATAGAGCTGCAGTTGAAAACAAAAATAAAAAGAAAGAAAAAAAGAATTCCTTAGCTGATTTTTTTCTTGCTTGCTGTTTTGATTCATATTTGTTCAATTATGCATCTCTGAATGAACCTAGCCCCTCATCCTCTAACCTTCTTCTGAACTTAAATGATTTGTATGTGGTATAATCATATTTCTTGGTCCCACGGCACTCCAAAGTCTAACTGTGCATGCCTACGTCTCATTTCCATACATTGTATCTCAGAGAAAATCAAATACATGGCCGACTTCCCTAATTAGAGTCGCCGGGTCCCTGTGGCCTCCTGATACTGTCCTCTCTTCCCTGCATTCTTTCAGTATTGTGTTGTTTTTTTTTTTTTCCATCTCTCTCTGAAGTAACCTCTCCTTTAATTTCTCCCACCCCTAAGGAGCTGGCTTCAACATTTGTTTATATATCAAAATAATTGAGAGCTAAATTAATTCTCAGCTTCAATGTATCAAGCTCCTTTTCAATTGCTACAGCTCCCCCCCAGCCCCCTTCAGACTCCAGACTTTGGCAACTAGCAAAGGTTTTGAAAACAGAAAGTGCCCAATGGGTATTGATCGATCGGTTGATAGACTGTGTCCTTCAGGCCTGGAGTCTCTGATTTTATGACTGATTGACTTACTGGATGTTCTCTTCCATGGGTTCCCTGTACCTGATTATTAAATTACACACAGAGCCTTTGAGCATGTCTGTGAAGTCCACTCTCTTAATATCTCAGCTCCTTTCATAAAAGAGGCTTAACGAAAGAACGAATATAAACCCCTTTTACTGTGAGTTATTTAAATGACAGGGAAACATATTTCATGTCTTTTTATATACTAAACACCCAATATATTGGCCAAGACATAGCAGAAGCTAAAGTATAGGGGACAATATGATTGAGAAGTATGTTGGGCAGCTTTAAGATGGCCCCTAATGGTCTCCACCTCCTGATATGTATGCTCTGTGTGATCCCCTCCCCTTGAGCATAGGCCAGCCTAGTGACTTGCTTTTAAGTAATAGAATATAGCAAAGGGAGTGGGACCTCACCTTAATAACTGGTTATAAGAGATCGTAAGTTCCATATTGCTAGCAGATTCTCTTGAGTGACTGCCTCCCATGCTACCTTTAATAAAGCAAATTGCTATCCTGAAGAGGCAAGGAATCAAGGACAACCTCTGTCTAACAGCCATGTAGGAACTGAGGCCATCAGTCCAACAGCCCTTGAAGAACTGAATTCTGCCAACAATGACATCAGCCTGGAAATGAATTCTTCACCTGTTGTGCCTTTAAATGAGGTTCTAGATCAGACCAATACTTTAATTGTAGCCTCTGAGAGACTCTGAAATAGAGGACCCTAATAAGTCATGCCCAGACTCTGATTCACAGCAAGTATGGGATAATAAGTGGGCATTGTTTTAAGCCACCAAGTTTGTTATAATCTGTTACATAGCAATAGATAATTAATACAGAAAGGTCACTTTTGTGGAGTGTCATTTCTCTACTGGACCTGGAAGAGAGCTGTCAGATGCACAGAACCTCCTTTTGTCTTAACAACCATCCTACAAGGTATGGCTTTGGCTGGTATATAGGCATGAATTGCAAAGACATGGGAAAAAAATTGTTAAGAGAAATTAGTCCAACCTGCCCAAAACTGCACAGAGCCAAGATTCCAGAACCTGGACAAGGTCCTGTGAAAGTGAGAATAGGGAAAAAGGAAAGAGCCAGCTGCGAGTCCTGGTTCTGTGTGTCAGGAATGAGGTAGGGGAATGAGCTTGAGGTTAACATGGATGATGGTGGCCCCCCAAATACAAGAAAAGATAAAATAAAGCAAAAAGGGGCTAAGTTGTGTTCTATAGAAATACTACTAGGTAGGAAGGTAGAAAATCAGTTTAAACTCTCTAGTATTAGATAAGAATCAGTTGACAAATGAAGTTACACAAAGAATTCAAAAAGAGCTATAGAGATGGTGTCCATTTTTTTTTTTTTTTTTGAAGCTAGTGCAGGGAACTATTTTTGTTGTCATTTAAAATGTGTAGCAAATTTTTTCCAGGAAGGCAATGTTTTACATTGCTACAAGGTTCTTAGGGTAGCTAGAAATATATATATATAACAAAATGCAGCTGAAATGCTACACATTTATAATGAAACTAACAGAATGACAGACTCTAGAAATGATACATATTAGACAACAACAGAATAAACCCCAGTAAGATAGAAAAAATAAATTGCTTAACTAAATTATTTCCTCAAGAAAGTCAGTTTTAATGGAAAATTTGTGGGGATGCTGGGATTTTGTAAGAGCTTTAAAAATTGCTACCACTAGCTATATATTGTTACTTCTAATTTCTTTACAAAGCAACATACTTTTCCTTGATACAAATATGTTGCCCGTGCTATTCTCTTTCATGACAGGCATGACTAGGGATACAGAGAGTGAGGTGTTTTGTTTAGAGATAACTACATAAGAATCTGGAAGAAAGAGTACAAATGAGAAATGGATCAAGAAAATAACTGGGTACCCAAAATAAATAAATAACTAAATAAAATGTTTGCTGGTGAAAGAATCGGCTCAGTCAGATGTCTTAGTAAATCCATCACAGGAGCGAATGGGGATGCTGACCTGACAAATTACATCCTCTATATGCTTTGTCAATTCCTGGGCCTCAATTTCTCATCTTAAAACTCAAATTTTAATGTTTGTTTCTACATTAAATGGCCTAAGGTAGATGATGATTCCTTGTAGCATGCCTGCCATGTAGTCGACTCAGAATGATGTTTGTTGAATCTGAAACTGAGTCAGTGTTACTTCCATAAAGGGAAAGAATGGAAGTCATAAAGAAAAACATTTGGATTATCACCTTCCCATGAGAGATTTCTTTGGTGAAGGTGAAGGAAGAGAGCTAGGAAAGGAAAAAGAAAAGATCGAACAGAGGCAAAGCCTAGAAAATGTGGCACAGGCTAGCTAGATGCCTACCAGACACATTTCCTCCTCCTCTAAATGCAGATGAGCTATGGGACCCCCTTGCAGGTAAGAGAAACCATGGGAGCAGTTCTGGCCAATGGATAGTGAGTTAAAGTAATTTGTTGTTTACACTTACGTAACAGAAGTTGTACCTAAGTGTGTCTTCCCCATGTGCTCTGTCCCCCCCATCTGCCAGCTGGGTTATGCCAGGGAAACGCTGAACTGTGTGTTTTTTGTTGTTGTTATTTTAATTTATTTATTAGAGAGAGAGAAAGAGAGAGAGAGAGCACAAGCAGGGGGAGTGGCAAGCAGAGGGAAAGGGAGAGGCAGGGCAGATGCTTAACGCCCCATGAACCACATTTTGAAGACCTACTGCATAATATGAGCCTGAGTCACTAAATGGTTGCTTGCAGCACAGGTTCACTCCCCTACTGTCTGCAGTGGGCTGGATATGAATGAAAAAGAAACCTTTAGTGTGTTTATCCATTCAGGGTATGAAATTGTAACTGCACCTCCTATTATTTACAGATAGAGCATAAATGGGAGAGAAAGGGGGAGCATTATGTAACCGACAGCTAAATTTATGTATGTTTAGGAAGCAAAAGTCAGAGAACACAAATTCCTTGGTAATTTCTTATGTCAGAAAAATATTCCCCTTAGATTCCTATCAGTGGTCAATTTCTCCTGGCCAGTTAAAATTTTTGTATTTACAACATAATTCTGCATGTATAGCCATTAGATATGAAGGGGGTACCAGCATGCTGCCCAACCTGGTTGCTCTCTCGTGGACTCCCAAAGAGGGTGAGGCACCTCTCCACTGGAGAGAAGTTTATTTTGTAGCTAACAAAGTGCAAGAATGTATTTTTTGAGATATTTGCTTAGTAGTTCAAAATTTAAACTTGCAACATTGGCTCAGCCCCTCAATTTAAGGTAATGAAAGTTGCTTCCATTGGAGATATGATATTTAGAATACCCATTGTGTGTATTTTTCCAATTAATTGGACTTTAATTACTTTGCAGAAAATCTATAAGAGAGTCATCAAAGTTTTCAAGATGAGAGCAAGCTGGTACATATTCCATTTACCTTCCATAGAGCTATCTTACTATGAAACTTAAAAAAAAAAAAAAAACAATAGCCAATTTAATTTTCTTCTGTTGAGGTTTATAAAAGACCCAATAGAGGCTACTATCTCTAATTTTTAATAGAGATAGCTCTATTTAGAAATATAAATGCTGAGAAGAAGAACAGGCTCAGGAATGCTGTTTTAAATCAAGGTGACCCTTTATATTAATTTCTTACAGTGCCTTTGTATACATTTGTGTACACACACACACACACAAACACACACACACACAGTTGTATGACTGCATGAGTATTCAGCCCAAGCAAGGTAAAAAAAAAAAAAAATCCAATCAGGATGTAGTAACATAAAACTAATTTCTTGATTTTTCTCACGTCCATATCAATTATTTTTCTGGAGTACTTTCTTCCCATTGGAGGAGGCAAAAAAATGATTATGCGGGTAAAATGTTTAATAAAATGTATTTAACTTCAATTACTAAATATATATATATTCAGTGAGGCAGACAGTAGAGATACACCATTGAATTAGACATGATGGCTTGACTCGAAGGAAATTATTTACAGTCAGCCAAAGAGAAGGACTTCAGTACCTTGATGCCCAAAGGAAAGATGCGGGATTTAGAAGAGAGGGGAGCAGTGCTGAATGGGAGCTAGGCCGTATCCTGCCATTTACTCTGTTACAATATCGGTGTTAAAATAGGGAGGAGCCACTTTTAAATCCCATGCTAAACATGTAGAGTGTGGTCAATGAAAAATATTATTTTTTTGGCATTTGCAGCAGAAAAGCCGACCAGATGGGGAGCTAGAAGCTAAATAAAAAGTGAAACCTGAAATTAAAAATGCATCAAAATCCATCAGTTCAGTGTGGCTGAAATATATTCTTACCTAGAGGGAACCGATTGCCCTTGAGGGTGTCTCAAATCTCTTTCCAGCCCTGCACTTTGATGCTTTAAGATTTGGAGCTGGGAGATAATTGGCTGAATTTTTTTCCTTTGATTTGGAATTTCTAATCTTCCATCCCAGTCCTGGATGCTGTGGCTACAATGTTTATTTTCTGACGGGGCCCCTTCCACCAACTTCATGATAGTGTTGGGTACTTTCCTGTAGCCTGAATTAGTTTAATAGTTCGGACAATGAATTTCCAAGTAATTGCAATGGCTTCACTCCATGATATGTAACACAGGGCACTCTTGGAAATTAAATGTTACTTCTCAACAGTCATTTGCTTACTTCATCCCCATTTTATTAAATAATCATAAAAGCCCTTTTGAATTTAAATATGCATGCTCTGTTATCTGAAGGGTTTGGCAAGATGAAGAGGCTGGAGGACTCTAAGCCAATGCCATGCCCTCTTTCCTCTCTGTCCCCGGATGTTCTCCCTAAGTCTTGGGCTTCGGGGAGCTTACTGCTCTGGGCCCACTGGGGTCCTGCTTTCTTTACCACAACTATAGCAGAAATCCCTGCTGTTTAGAAGTGGCTTGAACCTTTCAACAACATTGAAAACGCATCAACCTAGTTACAGCAAAGGAGTGAATTGAATATTCTTTTGTGTTGGGGGAATTTTCCACAAGATTTCTGAGGATTTATTCTGATTGAAAAATGGGCAGTCTCCTAAGACACATGCAGGTGATCTTGTGGCAATGATGACACACTTTCTGGGTCCAGCTGAGAAGAGGGGCTTGCCCCTCCTTCTTGGAGCGCTTCCCTTCTAGAGGAGTGTATGAGGTTGCGCACCTGTAGAATTTGGAGGGGAATGTGTTGCCTTCATTTGAAGAATTTCACTCAATGAGATCTTAAGTGACTTGTTCAAATTCAACAAAAGAGAGTTCTGTCAAATTCCCGTTTCAAATATTCCAGGGCAGTATGGGCTTAGTAGAGAGGGCCCCAGCTTTGGACATAGACACATTTGATTTGAGTTCTGGGGATACCCCTTACTAGCTGTATGACTGTCCACATAAGAGCATCTGAGCTTCAGCTCTTAAAGAAAGAATACAGTCTATCTTTCTGGGGTTGTTGTCAGTCCTATAAAGATGCCTTTAATCTACCCAAAGTATAATAGATACTAATAAATAATAAATACTATAATTATCAGTTCTGCCATTATGGTTTCCAACAGGCTGCCTGGTTGAAACTGGCACTTATGATATGAGTCATGATAGAACCCAGAAATTATGCTTAGAAAACTTTAAGTTGTATTCCTTTTATGTGAAATTCACCTGACCGCTTGACATGGGAGTTTCTTGTTCATCCAAAGCACAATATACAGATCTGATGATTTCATAAAGGAAGGCAACATGTATTAGCTAATGGAAAAGAGAGAATTTGCATTTTCATCCCAGTTTCCCCTGTCTGGCTCTGTTGTGTGATCTTAGGCAAGCAAGTACATTTTTCCATCTCTTTGGGGAGGACAAGCAGAGGGCTTTATCTGCAATATCAAGGCTATATCCGTGTAAATTATTTCCAAGAGACAAGTGAGAGTGACTGCAATATTGTCCCTCAAGTACTTGGCATTCCTTGGAAGAAAACATGATGTAATTGGACCTTAATAACTTGGATGAAAATGTATCCTATGGCCATAAAATGTTTCCCTACAACATTAGATCTAGGCGAGTTATTATGATTACCTCCTAAGAAGTGTTCGGATTAACGGATATGTGATTATAAAATCCATTACAAAGGCAGAATCAGAAGAAGGAAGAGGTAAAGCAAAGTACCCTGATACTTCAATGCTTCACACTCCTGGACACTTTAGGCAGAGAAGTTATTTTATCACTTGTATTGCCAGGCTCAGTGGGGGAATAGCTGAATGAGGAGGCCTGTCCTGAATACCATTTCCACCTTCCTGCTTCCTTTGCATCACAGGCTGATTCTGTGATGCACTTCCTTCTGTCACAGTGTGTAGGTAAGAGCAATGATGTGAGAGGCAACACACTTGGGTCTACCAGTTCTCCCCCCACCAAGTATGGGATTCCTACAACATCCATTCGGGAAACTCTGAGTACCTTCTGTGGGAGGTGTTATACATATACAAACATAAATACATGATTCTTGACCTCGGTTAAAAATGGTCTAGTGGAGGAGACCAGATGTTGTGTGCAAATATACCTCTTTACAGATTCCTAAAGCATTTTATGGCTGATTCCCACCACTGATTATTCCTAGTCAGTTATGTTCATCTCATTCTCACCACCCCATTATTATTGATGGATTCAGGGATGGATGTGGGCCTAAGCCAATTTGGGGTGTTGAAACACTAGAAGAGACTTTATAGAGATTTCTGATGGTAGGGGAGAAACCTTTCCCCAGTATTTTGTTGGTCTTCAAAGACCACTTAATACCCATAAGTGAAACTAGCCTAAGGATGATGTTAAAGCTGCTTATAGTAGAGCAGAGAGAGAGAGAGAGAGAGAGAGAGAAATACTGCCCTGGAAAACATAATTAAGCAACTAGTTGAATCTTGTTCTGCATTTGGACTTCGTTATATGAGGTAATAAATGACTTTATTGCTTAAGCCAGGCCAAACTAAATGTTCACTTACTTGCAGCCAAAAGTATTTTAACTGGATACTGGTTTAATTGAATGCTTTCCATGTCCCCTATCATGACAGTCCCCTCAGATTCTTTTTTTTTTTTTTTAAGATTTTATTTATTTATTTGACAGAGATAGTGAGAGCAGGAACACAAGTAGGGGGAGTGGGGGAGGGAGAAGCAGGCTCCCTGCTGAGCAGGGAGCCTGATGCGGGGCTTGATCCCAGGACCCTGGGATCATGACCTGAGCCAAAGGCAGACGCTTAAGGACTGAGCCACCCAGGCGCCCCAGTCCCCTCAGATTTTTATTTAAGACACAGACTCTCGGGGGACCTGGGTGGCTCAGTTGGTTAAGCATCCAACTCTTGATTTCAGCTCAGGTTGTGATCTCAGTATCATGATATCAAGCCCAACATCAGACTCCATGCTCAGTGGGGAGTCTGCTTGAGATTCTCCTTCTCCCTCTGCTCCTCCCCTTCACACTCTCTCTTTCCGTCTTTCTCTCAAATAAATAAATAAGTCTTAAAAAAAAAAAAAAAAGACACAGACTCTGAGGTGATGCATAGGGAGAATCAGAACCTCTAATCCATGTGTACCAAAATGGGGCCTTAGGTGATTCTTATGGTCAGGAAAATTTCAGATGATTCTTCTGATTACTATAGTAGAGGCAAGAATTAAGTGCAGGCTAAGCAATCAACTCAGCCTGGAAGAGTTTCAAATCGTTTCTCAAAGGGACATTTGATTTGTGCCTTGAAGAATGAATGGGAGCTTGCCAGGCTGAGAAGAGAAGGAAAGATGGTCTCAACAAAGGGGACGTCAAAATAATCTTTATCCCTATGGTCTTGGTTGCCTCATCTATAAAATGAAGACATTAGAAAAGCATGCCCCCTTCTCCTCTAATGCCCTCTGTTTTGATGATAACTTTAGAAACTAGGCAATTTCAATGTTATTTGCCTCTTGACCCACCTCAAAAATGTTCACTGTAGTAACTTGCAGAATTTTCTTTATGAGAACTTCTCTCTACTGGAAAAATAGAAATATTTGATAAGATTCATTATAATATAGCCATCATGCAGGTGGAAACTATCTTTCTCGTCCACTTTTGTATCCATGTGGCCTTTCAGAGGACCTGGCCCATATGCACTCAAATGTGGTTATTGCATAACTGAATTAAATTAATTATATTCAAGTGTTCAATTTCTTATAGACCTTTTAAAGATTAATTGCATATGTAAGGTGAATAATACTTTAATTATAGTGATGATACTATCAATAACATAAATATTTGGAATTTGCCTAATCACCTTATTTTTTTAAAAACCATCCAATCATTGAACACATATTTATAGAACATTTTCTAAGTGTCAGGTACTATTCTGGGCACTGGGGATGAAGCAGTAAACAAAACACAAATATCCAAGTCTGTATAATCTTACATTCTGGTGGAAGAGTGGAGATATCATTTCTGTTTCTAACCTAAATTCAGGCATAGCTATCTATAATTCATAGGTGAGGAAAATTTCAAAGAATTTCATACCTTTATGAGGTCACTCATTTTGTCAAACTCGTGACAGATACCAGAAGTTACATGACTTCCAGCACAATGATGAGCACGCCATTCCTTCATGGGGACTGTGTGACACTTAATGAGACTCTTCAAATGAGTGAGTAGTTAAGTTCTTTTTTTTTTTAAAGATTATTTTTTTTTAATTTATTCATTCGAGACACAGAGATACAGAGAGAGAGAGAGAGAGAGCATGAGCAGGGGGAGAAGGAGAAGGAGGGGGAGAAGTAGGCTACCCGCTGAGCAGGGACCCCAATGCAGAGCTCGATCCCAGGACCCCGGGATCATGACCTGAGCCAAAGGCAGACGCTTAACCATCTGAGCCACCCAGGCACCCCGCGAGTAGTTAAGTTCTTGCCATGTGTCAAACTACTCCTCTGTCTATGAGAATATATTTAAAACCCATAAGATATAGTACCTGTCTTGGGGTGCCTGGGTGGCTCAGTCATTGGGCATCTGCCTCGGGCTCAAGTTGTGATCCCAGGGTCCTGGGATCGAGCCCCGTGTCGGGCTCCCTGCTCAGCAGGGAGCCTGCTTCTCCCTTTCCCACTCTGCCTGCTTGTGTTCCTTCTCTTGCTGTCTCTCTCTCTCTGTCAAATAAATAAATAAAATCTTAAAAAAAAAAGCTACAGTACCTGTCTTAAGGAAACTGTTGCTTCCTTGTCTCTGCACCCTCACCTACTATGCTTCTCTAGATAAGAAAACATAAGCACACACAAACTTCATAAAAATAGAGTCCACTTATCTGGGTCATAGTTCCCAGAAATCAGAGCAGTGGGAGGGCAGACCAACACTAAGGAAGTTGTATTAACTAAATAAAGGAAACGATTGTAAAAGCACTTGATTCAGGCCATTTTCGACTCGTGCCTTAAAATTATCTTTTTCTAGGGCTGTGTTCTATTAGAGACAGTGCTTCTCTTCTTGGTTCAAAGAAACACAAGTGGTTTTCACAACATCGGGGCCTAATATCCTTTACACAGCACAGAAACAAATCATTTATCCAGAGATTACTTTCTAGGAGCATCTCCTAAATGAAACATAGACCAAAACTAAGGTGAATCTGAGCAGCCGGAAGAGAAGTCCCAAATTCATGCAAGGTTCTGATGGGCTACTGCTTTACTCTTTGCACTGTTCTTTGATCCTCTTCACAGGAGCTTTACAACAACCCCACCAGTGACAAAATGGCAACAATAATGAGAAAAGTAAGGACACCTGCCTCTCGGGGAGTACTTACTCACACATAACATCTTATTTCATCTTTCCACCAACCCTGTAAAGTGAGTGTAATTATTATGCCCACCTTTTAATGAAGGAACTGAAATTTTAGAGAGTTTAATTTATTTTTCAGTGTCAAAAAGGCAATCAGTAGGGAAATGAGAATTTTAATGTCTTTATATATCTATCTGTCTCTAAAATATAATCTTTGCCTTCAATGATCTGATTTCCTAATGCACAGTAGCTAATAAATGGAGAGAGGTGGAAACAAGACGAGAAAGTATTCATAAAACAAAAATGCACAGGAGCTCTGGGCAGGTTAGTCTACTGACTTTCAAGCCTCTACCCTTCCCTGGCTTCTAGGATAGCACGTTAATTAAGATATATAAAGATAATTTTGAATCATGAAGTAAAAGTGAAATTCCACTGCATCCTTTGGCCTAAAGGTAAATGGAAGAGATATCTGCATTTTCAAAACATGTCAACATAAATTATTAAAATGGAAAGTTTAGGTACTTAAAATGCACTAAACTTTAGGTCTATGAACTATTTGCTTATACTAAACAGCTCATTTATAGCTATAGTTGATATTAATATTGCCAATATTACCTGTATGCATCTATTGGATATCTCTACCATTTTTAGCACAATAATGAGGATTTAGAAATCTTATGGTGGACACAAGGTTAACCAGCTGAAGAGATAAAAACGGTAAGAGCTGATTTTATCATTAAGACTGTACCAAACTCAACTTTGGATATCAGTGTCCAAATACTCACTGGTTTCAAGAACCAGATTCCTGGATATTATTTTTATTTCCACTGAGACAACTTGAACAGAGAAGTATTTCTTTTTTCTTTTTCTTTTTTCTTTTTTTTTTTTAAGATTTTATTTATTTATTCGACAGAGAGAGAGACAGCGAGAGCAGGAACACAAGCAGGGGGAGTGGGAGAGGGAGAAGCAGGCTTCCCGCTGAGCAGGGAGCCCGATGTGGGACTCAATGCCAGGACCCTGGGAGCATGACCTGAGCAGAAGGTAGACACTTAACAACTGAGCCACCCAGGCTCCCCTTTCTTTTTTTTTTTTAAGATTTTATTTTTTTGACACAGAGAGAGCACAAGCAGGGGAAGTGGCAGGCAGAGGGAGAGGAAGAAGCAAGCTCCCCCCTGAGTGGAGAGCCAGACATGGGGCTCAATCACAGGACCCTGAGATCATGACCTGAGCCAAAAGCAGATGCTTAACTGACTGAGCCACCCAGGCACCCCCTGAGAAGTGTTTCTTATTGAGTGTTAGTAATAAAGGTAGATGTTCTTCCTTATCCTTCATTGTGTTTAAAAGTCTGTGTGTGGCTAGAGATTACATTACTAACAAGACCACTGATATTAAGCACATAAGAATAATCAAAGTCTGGGGTGCTTGGTTGGCTCAGTCCTTTAAGCCTCCGACTCTTGATTTTGGCTCAAGTCATGATCTGATGGTCCTGAGATTGAGCCCAGCTTCAGGCTCCGTACTCAGTAGGGAATCTGCTTAAGATTCTCTCCCTCTCCCTCTACCCCTCCCCCTGCTTATGCACACTCTCTAAATAAATAAATAAATAAATAAATAAATAAATAAATAAAATCTTGAAAAAAATAATCAAAGTCAGCTTGCCATTATGGCAAATACCCAAGAAAAGAACAAAGGGAGCAGTGCTGTTGCAGGTAAACCCAGCAAAATTATTCCTGCTGGTTTATGAATATGAATGAAGCTGCTTTGAGCATCTTATTTTTTCCCTTATTTTAAATCAGTTTATTTGTGTAATGGCATTAACTATATTCGGTAAATTGACCAATTTCCTACCTTCTCATGGAAAAAATATTTTTCCCCCCCAAACATCTTCACTGGGTATGTTTTTCCCAACTACTAATGTTTTCAATCTCTTTCACTCTGTGTGCCACCACCCCCAACCTTCCACTCCCCCCTCATCCTCTCACGCTCATACAAACACATCTCCACTAGTTAGAAACCTTCCTTCCCTATGACATGCTACTACCAACATGAGGAATGGCAGAGGATGGAGTCACAGGGTCTTGTTTTTCAATGCAACCAACACTACTTCCAAGAAGAGTGACAGTGATTTGCTCTCAAGTGAAGGCAAATGTTTGCTATTAAAAAAAAAAAAAAAGGATTTTTCATTTTTAAGCGAACATATTTGCCTACTTCTTTGATTCCCACTACAACACCTTGGGCTTTCTGTAAGCCAGAACAAATTCAACTTTCTCTTACATTTTTATGTGTCAGCTCTGCATACTAAAGGAAGAAACTTTCCAAACATTTCCTGATATTTTGCCTCATTAGCCTCTCAGTATATTTTTTTAACCAACATCTGTGATCCTCTGATGTAACCATAATTGCAAAGTGGGGGATTAGTCAGTGAGAAGATTGGAAAAAGGAGATGTATTAATAGGATAGAGAGATCTTTTTTACAGAAAGAATACACATTTACACCAAACAGGAATACATTACTCACCTCTTGTACTAAGACAACAGAACAGACTTAACTGCAAATAAAAACTTCTGTCTTTATTTCAAACCACATTATGTTTTTAACATGGGCAAATAAATAGATTTTTATTATTTACTGTATTTTTTTAAGATTTATTTATTTATTTGAGAGAGATAGAGGGAGCATGAGCAAGTGGGGGGAAGGACCAAAGGGGAGGGAGAGAGAATATCTCGAGCCGACTCCCCGCTAAGCAAGGACCCTGACTCAGGGTTTGATCTCAGGACCCATGAGATCATGACCTGAGCTGAAATCAATAGTCTGACACTCAACTGCCTGAGCCACCCAGGTGCCCCTTATTTATTGTACTTTCTGCCTCTCATTTTCTTTACTAAAGTTCTATTCTTTTTCAATATCTTTGATTTTTATTGCACCGACATTAGCATGTTTTGTTATATCCTTTTGACCTCGTTTGTTATTGCCGCTATTGTTGTTTTGTTGCTTTGCTTTGTTTGGCCAGAGTCGAAGTTGGGAATTGATCCATATTTCATCTGACAAATTGTCCTGGCAAGTCCTGGGCACTTATCTAATTAGCCAAAGATGTCCCATTCCATGCCATGCATGCCCTGCACGTGTCTACACATGATGTTTGAGAAAGAACAATCCAAAATCACTTTTCTCTAAGTCAGAAGATGATTTTTCAGATCAAGTTGGTCTTCTTTGGAAGAAACTTACTTTTCCCAGTAGCCGAACACAAAAGACTTTTCACAATTAGACATCATCCTTCAGACTACTTGTCTCTCATTTGAAAACAGAAATATAGATTAAGACCCTGCTGGGCACGTGGGTGGCTCAGTCTGACTTCAGCTCAGCTCATGATCCCAGGGTCCTGGGATCGGGTCCCGCATCAGGTTCCTTGCTCAGTGGGGAGCCTATTTCTCCCTCTCCTGCCTCCCTCTCCCCCTGCTTGTGCTTTCTCTCACTCTCCCTGACAAATAAATAAAGTCTTTTAAAAAAAAAAAGACCCTGCAGTTGTAGATTTCTGTACTCTCCAACTCTAAGCAAAATACTATCTGAAGTTGGTAAAGGGTGTGATTTCAGGCTGATCCTGTGGGGTGCTCTGGAATGTAGTTCCCCCCCTCACAGTTTGTCAAAACTCAAAGCACAGGGGCTGGGCTTTCTTAATCATGTTAACAGTCAGCCATTTGGCTATAAGCTGCTCAAGAGGCATGGAAGCTCCTAGACATGCAGAGGGAAGTGGCTTTGGTAGCCCAGAGGAAATTATAGAAAGAGGTAGTGGCCATTAGAAACAAAAAGCACAGAAGGTGGAGATTCACAGATGTGACAAAGGGAATCACTGACAGTGTTTGCTATGCCATGTCTACTTCCAGAAATATTGGTTCATTCAGTGTCAAAATGTACTATGAATCCAGTTCAGCGACATCCCATAGAAATAGAAGGTGAGCTAAGATGGCCAGCACGTATATGAAAAAGTGCTCAACATCAGTAATTAGGAGGGAAATGCAAATCATAACCACAATGAGGTATTGCCTCACATTGGTTAGAACAACTATTAACAAAAAGACCAGAAATAACAATGTTGCCAAGCATGTGAAAAAAAGGCAATCCTTGTGCACTGTTGATGGGAATGTAAATTGGTGAAGCCACTATGGAAAATGGTATGCAGTTTCCTCAAAAAATTAAAAATAGAACTACCTTAAGCTCCAGCAATTCCACTTTTAGGTATTTACCCAAAGAAAACAAAAATACTAATTCAAAAAGATATGTGCACCTCCATGTTCATTGCAGCATTATTTACAATAGCCAAGATATAGAAACAACCTAAGTATCTGTTGATGGATGAATGGATAAAGAAAATGTGGCACGCACACACACACACACACACACACACACACACACACACACTGAGGAATATTATTCATCCATAAAAAGGAAATCTTGTCATTTGTGACAACATGGGGGGATCTTGAGGGCATTATGCTAAGTGAGATAAGTCGGACAGTGAAAGGCAAATGCTAGATGATTTCATTTATGTGTGGAATCTATAAAAAAGAAGATAGAATAGATACAGAGAACAGATTGGTGGTTGCCAAGAAGCAGGGGTTAGGAGGTGGATGAAATGGATGAAGGGAGTCAAAAGGCACAAGCTTCCAGTTATAATATAAATAAGTCACAGGAAGTAATGTATAGCATGGTGACTAGAGTTAATAATAATGTATTGCACATTAGAAAGTTCCTAATGGGTGGCTCAGTCAGTTAAGCGTCTGTCTTCAGCTCAGGTTATGATCTCAGGGTCCCGGGACCAGCTTTGCATCAGGTTCCCTGCTTGGTGGGGAGTCTCCTTCCCCCTCTCCCTCTGCTCCTCCCCCTGCTTATGCGTGCTCTCTCTCTCAAATAAATAAAATCTTTTAAAAAAAATAAAGTTTCTAAGAGAGTAGATCTTCACAAGTTCTCATCACAAGAAAAAGAAAAATTTTAACTATGCACGATGACTGATGTTAACTAGACTTATTGTGATCATTTCTCAATATATGCAAATATCAAATGGTTATGTTGTATACCTGAAACTAATGTAATGTTACATGTCAGTTAAAACTTAATTAAAAAAACAGAGAAAAAAATTTTTAAAGAAATATAATGTGAGCTGAATACGTAATCTAAAATTTTCAAGTAACCTCAGTGAAGAAAATAAAAATAAATAGAATTAATTTAACTATATATTTTATTTTATGCAATATATCAACATGTAGTTGATAAATATTAATGACATCATTTATGTTATGTTTTTGCAATTGGCCGTCAAAATCAAATATGTATTTTGTGCTTGTTGTGCATCTTATTTTGGACCAGTTTCATTTAAAGTGTTTAATAGCCGTATGTGGCTGGGGGCTAACAGGTTTCTTGAGCTAATCTATTAGGCTTTTACTGAGGTACAATCAGAAAAAATATGTTAAACTGCAAATAACTTGTTCTACAATATACTATATCTAGTATAATCTATACTATAAGGGAAACAGCACAATTCTTGAATGATCTTTTAAAAAAAAAAAAAATACCCCACCTCCTTCCACAAGGGGGCCTCCTGTGGCTACCTTTGTACAACATGACTGTCCCAACTGGATATCATTGATTTGATCCTGATAATTTGACCCAAGTTGGCCCAACTCTTCACTTTCCTGAGCATAACCTGCTTCCCAATGGCTAGCCAAATCTTGATTCTAGCACCTCCTGAAGCTTGGCTTCTTTTTTGCCCTTGGGTTTGTTGAAATATGACTAGAACCTTAAAAAAAAATCCTTTATTTTTACTAAGTTGCTTGCTACCCAAGTAATCTTAACTAGTAATGAAAAGTGGTACCCAAGTGCAGAGACACTGTGAATCTCACAGACTCAAGGCAAAGGGCATTGAATCTTGCCCATACTAGACTGGGAGGGCAATAGACCATGAAATGATGTTGATGTTCACTGTCTTGAGACCCCAACCAATAGATCTCATTAATAAGCTTTAGAGGACATGGTTACAAAATCTAAGTATGTCATATCGTTGTGTATAATTCTTCCATGGAAACCCCAGATAGGTACAGCAGGACAAGGAAAGAGGGTTAACCTAGCTGGAAAGAGATAAAGAAAGTGCCTTTATAACCATGTTACCCTAGAGTTTATTGTCAACACAGAAGCCAGAAGGATTATTTTAAAATCTGCATCAGGTCATGTCACTTTCTTCCTAAAAGTATTCAGATGGTTTCCTATATCACTCAGAGTTCAGAGCCAAAATCCTTAGAATGGTTCACAAAGCCCCACAGGAGCTGACCTTTAAGAACCTCTCTGACTCATTTCCTATTTCCTTTACTTATTCCACACTGGACCCTTCATTGTGGCTCAAATATACCTTGTATGTTTCCAATTGGGTCCTTTGCACTGAACCGTCTTCCAGAACTAGTCTTACTTCTTCCCTAACCCTCTTTAACACATTCCTCAAATGTCACCTTCTCAATTAGGCAGACCCTGACCATTTTCTTAAAATTATCACCCTTTCGCATTGGAAGTGCTACCCAAATCTCCGTAGCCTACTCTCCTATTTTTTTTAACTAATATAACCACATAATACATGCATTTAATTTTATTGTTTATTTGGGTATTCTTCCACCAGAAAAACCATGACCCTGACCTCCATGAGGTCAGGAATTTCTTTTTCATTGATCTATAACAATGAAGTATAAATTGATGTATACTTGAACCTTGTGTTATATGTATTAGGAGCTTATTATATATTTGTTGAATCAGTAAATAATGAACACAAGCTGCCAAAATTAATTAGTTGAGAATACAAGCAAAAAATTAATTGGGCACATTGCCATATTTGAGGGGCAAAAAACCTGCTAAGATTGGCACACTGATTGTGAAAATGTGGAATTATTTAAATTAGATTGAAGATCTCCATCAGGAGCCAGAGACACTCAAGACAGCATGGTCACAACTCCCTTCAGACATCTCCACCTGACTTTGACCATTGAGTTTGTGGAAGTCCATGCTGACTTCTTTTTCAAAGTCAATTCTATGAGTAGAACAGAAATGCAGTGGAGATTTCCTCCCTTATTTTGTCTCTGCTTCTTTCTTGGTGTCTACCAGTGACACTGTAGAAACAAACAAGTAGGTAAAAATAGAGATGACGTCAGCAAACATGGGGGAGTAGGCAAACCCAACAGCCCATTTTCCCAACAGAAACAGAAAATTCAAGCAGAATTGTCAGAATCAACTTTGTCAGACATCTGGGAAAAAAAGTTTAAAAAAGTTTACAGCAACCAAGTGGTAGGAAGCTATGCTGCATATTTACTTGCCCTTGCTTTATGCATGCCACAGCTTGGTGGTAGTCTTAAAGACGGGAGCTCATTTTCTTAGTGTGAGGCCCTAGTCCGTGATTCTGGAGGGAGCAGAACAGACCTTATTTGCAAAGGATTGTATTGTCTGTTCTCATCTGCCTTGGGGCTGCCTAAAGGGCTGACACAAGTCATTAGCCTTTGTTTCTCCTCTCCAGGAACTCACTTGGGGTGGAAAAGCACCAGGCATTCCTCAAAAACATCACAAAGCAAACAAACACACTACCGTCCCTCGTGTCAAAAGATTATGGTTGAGGCATACAATAGGGCACCAGGGGCTCTGGGAACAAAAGCTTGGAAGAAAATTCTTTCACAAATTAGGTCACTAAAAGGCACATGTGTTTACTGGGGAATTTAGAGAGCCAGGCATATGGACAGGGCTGGATCCGTGCTCCAGAAAGACGTGAGAGAACCATCAGCTTTCACCTCTGGCCGATCTCAAAGTTCAGAGCAAGCAAGACGTGAAGGCTAAGGCAGAGCTGTAAATGGCCTGGAAGTTGGAGGAGTGCCCCCAGCACATAGCCAATGTGAAAAGATTAGAATAAGTTTGTTATCATTGTTATTGTTACCATCATCATCATTATCATCTGTGTTTCTTCTTTGTTTTCCCATTCTTTCCCCCTTTTTGTGGGGGCAAGAGCTTGGCATTCAAGAAAATATCTCTCAAAAAACTGGCTAAACGCTAGCTATTCCTTTAACAGAGACTTCAGAGACCATATATGATAAAGAAAATATACTTTATAAAATGAGTCAGCAAAGTCACTAGAAAAACACCTAGAGTCTTCAGCAAGCAGCAAAAATGAGAAAAATCTCCTTGCCAGAGCTACCACATTATAATATTCAAAATGTTCACTTTTTAACTAAAAAAAAGTATATAGCATGCAACAAAACAAGAAAATGTGTCTCTTCACAGAATTTTATAGAAAATATCCCTGAGAAAACATAGACATTTGATTTGGTAGGGGAAGATTTTAGATCAACTGTCTCAAATATGCTCAAATTGCTAAAGAAAATCATGGACAAAGAGCTCTCAAGAAAATCAGAAAGATCATGTATAAACAAATAGAAAATATCAACAAATGGGTAGGAATTATCAAAGAAACCAAACAAATCCTAGAGCTGAAGATTTTATAACTGAAATGAAAAACTCACTAGGGGTATTTTTGATGGTTAATTTTTATGTATCAATTTGAGCTGAGGGATACCCAGAGAGTTGGTAAAACATTATTTCTGGGCCTAAGAGGATGTTTCCAAAGAGATTAGCATTTGAGTTCCTAGAATGAATAAAGAAGATGGTCTTTATCAATACTGATGGGCATCATCCAGAAGGAAGGGCAAATTTGCTGTCTTTGCTTGAGCTGGGATATCCATCTTTTCCTTCCCTTAGACATCAGTGCTCCTAGTTCTCAGGCCTTATAAGATTGCTCCCACCCCATTTCTATAACTTCTTGGTACTTACCCAAGAGAAATGAAAGCATGATCATAAAGAGACTTACACATGAATATTCATAGCAACTTTATTCGCAATAAAAAAACATTTTTAAATGGAGACCATTTTTTTAAAAGATTTTATTTATTTATTTGACAGAGAGAGACACAGCGGGAGAGGGAACACAAGCAGTGGGAGTGGGAGAGGGGGAAGCAAGCTTCCTGTGGAGCGGGGAGCCCGATGCGGGGCTCGATCCCAGGACCCTGGGATCATGACTTGAGCCGAAGGCAGACGCTTAACGACTGAGCCACCCAGGCGCCGCTAAAAGGAGACCATTTAAATGTACATCAGCAGGTGCATAGATAAACAAGATGTGGTATATTTATACAATGGAATGCTACTTGACAATATAAAGAAATTAACTATCAATACATGAAAGAATCTCAAATGTTTATGCTTATGAATAATCTAGACACCATAAAGTACATTCTGTATAATACCATTTATATGAAATTCTATTACAGGCAACACTAATCCATAAGGGGTATGAAAAATCAGTAACACAGATGATAATGATGATAAAGATGATAATGATGATGATGGTACCTGGCTCTTGGAATTGTTGGAGGTGGGAAGGACTGGAAGAGAGCTGGGGGGAAACATTTTGTGAAAAAGTGCTGGAAATGTTCTTTATCTTAATTGTGTTGGTGGTTAATTCCATGTATACATTTGTTGAAACTCACCAAACTGCACACACACACACACACACACACAATTTTATTGTATGCAAAATATACTTCAATGAAGTTGATTAAAAGATATAAGGAAAATTAGATGTATAAGGATTTTGAAAAGAACTAATTTTCTTTTGCTCAAATCAACTAAGTCCAGCTCTTGTGGACTCATAAGACCTGGGGATAGGAGATTAAAAAAAACAAACAAAACTGAGCAGCAATTAAAAAAATTAGAGTACTGATTCAGTAGCACCTCTATAGAATCTTTAAGCTATGATGTAGAAGATTTTGTACCCCATGTGACAGACGCTTACCCAAGGGAGGAGAAAGATTTACTTCCTAATCAAGGCACTAGCTAGAACACGTTGGAGCATGTTGAAAGTCAGAGTGGAACTGGCAGACTGGTCAGACAGAAAATAGGACAGTTTCTCCTCTTAGACAGAAGGATTCTATAAGGAGACTGCAGTGATCTGTTTGTAATCTATGCATCGGTTGTTCTTGGGTCATTCTCTCCCTTTGACTCTGAGCTAGACCTATGGCTTCCTTAACTAATGGAGTGCAGCAAAAGTGATTCGGGTCAGTTTCCACGATTGAGCCTCAAGGGTTATACAGCTTTTATCTCTACTTTGGGACAGTTCCCTCTTGGAAAACAGCTATTATGTAAATGTACGGTTATTCTGAAACCACCATGCTCTGAGGAAGCTCAATCTATCCACGGAGAGAGGGAGGAGCCATAGCAAGGACCCAAGGCGATAGTGGACCCACATGGAATGGTGGAAATGACCAACTGAACCCTGTGCATCCTGACCCACAGAATTATGAGAAAATAAAATGGTGCTGTTTTAAGTCACCACGTTTTGGGGCTATTTGTTAGGCCATCATAATAAATACCTAAAACTGAAATCGGTACCTTGAAATGGTGTGCCACCATAAAAAATATCTAATACGTGCGATTTGGGGACTGAATGGTGAATAGCTACCTGAAGGTAAAAGAAGCCTGTCATTGGAGGCTAGGAAGGAACTAGAAAAATTACAAATGGAGGTTGGAGGAAAAGTAATTCATGTAATAATAGTGACAAACATTTGGCAACGCTGTCACCTTTGGGCACCTGGAAGATAGAAAATGTAGTCAATGGATTTGTGCATCTAGCTGAGATTTCCTGGCTGAATGTTAAAAGTACCAACAGCCTCTTTCTAGCTGTGTTTGATAATAGACAGAGGCAGATGAACTAAAGAATAAACTGTTCCTTTTTTTTTTTTTTTTGAGTAGAATCTAAACATAAAATCAAATCTGAACTTACTAGTTTGGAAAATAGAACTGTTTTTCACTCCCAGCTCTGATTCTCAAAGTAAGAAATGGTCTCAGAGCTTGGATCAAATCCAGGGCTCCCGCAGTAAAAGATGGCCTCCGGGTCAGATCAAATCAAGAATGCAAGTGTAAATCCTTTGTTAAGGCTTCAGAAAGATTTAATATGGCGTCTTGTAGACTAAACTAGACAGAAGGACTTCTAAATCTTAAGAACATGGTATCACGGCAGCCCAAGGGAGAATACAGCTTGTCTTGAGGATTCGTGAAGGTGCGGCTTTTGTCTGATGAAGTAAACGCTGACACAATTCAGGGGAAATCTGCAGGGTTTTTAATATAATTAAACTGATGGAAACACAACTAGCTTGGACTAAAAGGGACAGGGATAGTTCTAAATGATGACAGGCTTTAGGGCACCTGACCATCTATATACAGGAAATGGTCTGAGAAGACTCAACTACAAACATAAGCTATGCCATCTTTAAAAGGGAGAATGGAAGATGCTACGGAGGGCAAGCCCAGCACCTCGTACACCTCTAGTCCTGACCCTGCTCTGGGATCAGGCCCAGCCTGTGACTGGCTTTAGCAAAAGAGAATATGTTGGAAATGATGCCGTGCCAGTCCGAGGCTTAAGCCTTATAAAGGCTTGGAAGATACTGCTTCTGCGCTCTCGAGAAATTTGAGTTTCCATGCAAGAGTTTCCATCGAGCTATTGCCGAGAGCCCATGGAAAGACAAAGTGGAGAGTCCAAGTGGAATGGGAGAGGTGCTGAGGCCACAAAGCAAAGATGGCCGGCCGTGCCAGTTTCCCAGCTGAGCCCAGCTCCCAGCTGACGTGCCAGCCGAATGCAATCACAGGAGTGAGCACTGGCAAGATCAGATGAGCCGAGCCTACAAATGATAATCACGGGCAAATAAAATGGTGGTTGTTTTCAGCCACTAAGTTTTAGTGCATTTGTTAGGAAGCAAGAGATAACCAGAACAGAAATCATCCTTGTCTGTTTTGGATGCTCTGATGACTTAAGCAGCTGACATAAATCATCACAGGAAGGGGCAGAGAGAAGAAAAGCACAGAGGATAGCAGCTAGTAGGCAAAAAAGAAAAACTAATAATAATAAAAACAAACAAACAAACATCTATAAGATTTTCTTGCAAATTCCCAGAGGTAGGTGGGCTAGAGATTTGGATACTCAGAGTGGATGGGGTCAGAGGAAGACGAGAAATATTATTTTGTAATGAAGTTACTTTTTATCACCAATCTGGTTTGGTCTGGGACAAAGAGACTCTTCATCTGATAGTGTCATATAAATGTAAGTTAGTGTTATTAACCTAGCGCAAAAGAAAAAAAACATTCTGACAGGTCGGGGCCTGATGGATTTCACCCAGCAGAGAGCACTACAGTGCTTGGCCTCTGCACGAGCCTATCACAGATACAGCACAGCAAGCAGGGACCCAGATTGCTCTGTATCAAATGTCTGGCACATAAATCTGGCTATGTGGACGTGGAGCTGAAGGCGCTAGGACCCCTGAGCTAACATAAGCACAACGTAGGCCTCTTGCGAAGGCACTGGAGACCACTTCTCCCCTGCTGGGATTGTATGTCTGGGTCTAGCAGCAATGTGCAAATTACAGGACTTGGGGAGCCTCAACAGTAACTGAATGTAAATGAATGGGAAATACATTCATTTCAGGAAATACAAATATGAGCTCATTATTTTGTTTTTCAATCCAGAAAGGAACACACTTTGAAATGGCAGTTTCAGGCAAGAATAAAACAATAGTAATAATAAAGATAGCTCTGCCTAAGTCAACTTTCTGCAAGTGGCAAAATCTGATAGGTGCTCACAAGGTAAAGGAACGTCTACTTGCCTCAAGCACAGCGACCTCCAGAGAATTTGTCACGAATCCATCAGCATTGGGCCTTTTACCAACAGCATTTCTTCAGCATCTTCATCCTATGTGGTGGGGGCACAAGCGTACCCCTTAGGAGGGCTTCACAAATTGTATTGTTAAAAAATGAGTAATACACAAGGTGATGTAAAAATGTTCCATTTTAAACCTTTCCAAATTGGCCAATTTCCTTGATCTTTAAAAATATTTGCAAAGCACTGCGGTGATGGAAACATTTTGCTATCTGTGAAATGCACAGACCAGACTCATTGTGGAGATGGCTGTGCTATTAGAATATTTTATGGAGGCCATTTCTGCAAGCCTACTGGTACTTGGAGAAGTTAAGAAATTGTGCCAGGAGTGTTTGCTGGCTTGGCTTGGCTATTTAGGTCGCTCGTCTGGGCTTCTTGCTACAGAAGGCTCTAGTTCACACAGAAGGCCCAGCCAAGCTGAGACTTCTTGTTCAAAAGTCACCTTTCTCAATTAGGTCAACCATTCTATTAATACTAAAACCTGTCCCCTAACCCCTTGCATTTACTGATCCCCCTATTCTGCTCTATTTAAAAAGAAGTCAATGAATTATTTCTGTTAACTACAGACGGGATGCACGTTCTATAAAAACAGAGGTCTCGTTTTGTTTTGTTTTTTCTACTGAAGTATTCACGAGTCTAGCACAGTGCCTGCAGCTCAAGAAACGTGTGGAATGAATAAATAAAATAAATGCATCTTTGGTAAGGCACTGTATTTTCTAATATATAAATCTCATCTCCTCAATGGGAATGATTATTCTCGTTTTCAGGACCTATAACCTATATAACCAAAAATGGTTCCATGCAAATCTAGTTCATGTTGGGTGTGACCTGAGGATGATTCACTTTTTTATATAATCCCGATGACTAATGATACCAGGAGATTTCAGTTTTTGATTTTCAACATAGAAATTTTCTCCAAGGAAGTCCAAACTCTTAGTTTCCACAGCATGTGCCTTCCTGATAGGATTGAACCAGTATGACTCATTCACACATTTGTTATATATACATTTATTTAAGAGCCTACTGTTCATCAGATACTGGGGTTCAGCCCGTGGATGCAGAAATGAATCAGTTGTCAGCATGTGTCCTCAAGGAGCTCACAATCTGGTACAAGACAGAGCTGAGAACATTTATACAACAGTGCTATAGTATTTAGCTTTTGCTGCAAAAGAGGCAGGAGCAGAATGCTGACAGAGCACAGAGAAGAGAGCCTGATGCAGAAGAGGTGAAAAATGAACTGGTTCTTGGAGGAAGAACTGGAATTGTCCAGGTGGTTTGGGTAATGAAGGAGGAGAAGTCAGAGAAAAAGCATTCTGGGCAGAGCATACCCGAAGGGAAAGGAAACAGGGCGGTCAAGGAACATTGGGAGTTTGGAGCAGGACAAATGTTTTGTGGCATACTGGATAGCTTGATTAAATCAGTTCTTGGCAACGCCACCCTGACAAAGAAATGACACAGCTTCTCAGTCTCTGAAACAACTCACCTTACTATGGACACAGCATCTTTGGATACAATATGCCTAGATGTGATGTTGACATATATGTAGATGTTTTCATCCAGGTTGCTCCATGTTCTCAGTTTGACAGGTACCCAAGCATTTCACCAGGTCTAAAAACGATAGCAATAAGTGATACCACCTGGAACAAGCCCATTAGCAAGCTTCGTGTGAATAGATATATAATTTGTGCAGAAACACACACACACACACACACACACACACACACATTTAAGAAAAACAACGTTGGTTAGGTCTTTGTCCAATGAAAGGATTGGGAGCAGTTGGTATCTCAATGAAGATGATGCAGAAGGTGATTTAGCTACAGTATCTTTCACTACAGGTATCACCTGTGTTCTCTGATTTGACCTGGCTAGCTAGAAGATTCAATGTTTTTCTTTCATATTTCCAAATGCACCATCTTACTATCTGTTGGACATGCTCCGGAGTTTACAATTGTTGTGGCCTCTATCAGGAACGCACATCAGGTGCGTTTCTCCCTCACCTGCTTTAAATCATTACTCAAATGTCACCTTCTCATTGATGTTTGCCTTGAGCACCCTATTTAAAATGGCAATTTCTCCCCATGCCCACATTCCACCAATCCTTCCCTGGCCTCCGGCACTCCCAAATGCCCTTTGTGTTGTTGAATTTTTCCCACGGGGTGGGGGATTCAAATTAGATATTTGCAGTCTTGCTTCAGGACCTGCTGAAAAAGAGAGAGGGAGGCTTAACAGGCGGGGGCTAGTTTACCAGCACTTATTTTAATTTAGCTCTCTTTATTGGGCTTTATATTCTTTGACTCAATGGAATATATCACTTAAAGTGTTCTGGGCTTTACAAAGTTAGAAAAAGTCTGGTAGATAAGAAAGCTCACAGGACTACATTTAGGAAAGTCAGATTCCAGTCCTCTCATACAGACAAGCTGTGTGGGAACTTGTGAGTATCTTGCTCCTACTTTGTACCTGCAAGATGGTGGACAAAATAATGGTGTCTTGGTTCTATTCAAATAGATTTATTCTGTGATCTGAATAGCTCAGTATATTCCCTGCTGTTGCAGAACAAAGAAGTGATTGCTCATGAAAACTGTAATCATCACGAGACAGAAACAACAAGAGCTGACATTAACTAGGTGTGAGGAGATGCATTCGTAAATCAAGAAGTGATGTTCACAAAGGGACCAGTGGCCAAGACATAGGTAAGTTGGAAATAGGAAACAGGATGAATGCCAAAAGGTGAGAAGAAAGGTCAGTTAGGACTACTCAAACAAATATAATATAAGGATTCTTGGAATTCGGAGGGAGGGATTTGGAGTCTGGCTTTTCAGTGATTAATCTGGCGAGGACTAAGGTTAAGGCATGTTCTGCCGCCAAAGCCATGTTTTGAGACTCATCCCACAAATGTACCCTCCCACACTGTGAGGCTTCAGGAAATACGGACCATTTTCTCTTGTGTTTTCAGTATCAAAAGCAACAGCAACTTCTTGCACAATTTCAGAGGAAATTGGATATCTTCAGACACACCCATAGGATTCTGGATAGCGGCTGTCATGGATATCCTATTCCATGGCCTGAGCGCATCATGATGAACATGAGCCTGCTCTTACTGAAAGGTCAAAAGGGAAATCAATCGAGAGAGTAACTTGAAACAGTGTAGACTTTCCCTATGTTTGTGATGTGTTGAAAAAAAATCCTGTCTATTAGCCTCTGCTAAGCTCCATTTCCCTCCCTTTGATTATTTGCTGATTTCAAAGGACTAAAAAAGACCCAACCCTTGTGGGAACTAATTTATCCTTATGATACCACATTATTAATTCCGGCCCAAATGTGATTTTTAAAAGTTCTTTGAATTATGGTTTACTTTTGCACTGAGGGAAATAAAGTTTGTGATTTTTTAATTTGTTAAAAAAACAAAAACAAAAACAAGTGGTACCTTACAGCATTTTATTTAGAGCTTAACCTCCAAATTCGGAAGCTGATTAAAAAAAAAAAAAAAAGCCTAAATCTCCTCCTAAGTTTCTTGATTTAGATACTAATAGAGTAAGTTGGATCTCTGACTTCCCAGATTATATCGTGTTAGAAACAGTTTTTAGGACTGGGAACATGACTAACTATTGAACATCATAATAGTAGCTGGGTAAGAACTGTCATCCTAATAATAGCAAAGGAGAAGATGAAATATTACAAGAAATGAGACTCAAGTACTTCAATAACAACAACAACAAAAAATGGTCATTATAGAATGTTTACAACATATGTACTTACTTTGAAATTGAAAAAAAAAAGATAAAACAGACTGCTAAATAGCTCGAGGATGAAAGACAAAGCAATTTGTCCAGCTACAGTCTTAAATATTAATGCCAATTAGAATAATAAACACATATGAAAACTTCAAGAAGGCAGAAAAATCTGTTTTTAGAAGCACATTCATTAATTATTGAAGTAGGAAAATGAAAATTAACTCTTCAAATGATAACTCCCTCCTCACTCCCCCTCCAAAAAAAAGTGGGGAGATATGATAAATTACAAAGATAACATCTGAGATTAATATATTAGAAAACAGAGAAAATTAAAAAGATAAATAAATGTAAGAACTATTTTTTTTTCCATAAACTAATAATAGTCAAATTTCTTGTAAAGGTAATCAAGCAAATATCAGGAAATTAAAAATAAGAAATCTATACCACCAAGGGGGCACAGATATGGGAGAGATTAAAAATTTAAAGGATTAATACAGTACAATTGTATGGATAACATTGAAAAATCTATACGAAATGGACTATTGTCTATGTTTTGTCTCAAAATAGAAGAAGTATGATAATAAATTTATTAAAAAGGAAGAAATTAAAGATGTCATTAACCTGCCCCCAAAACTCTGGGTCCAGAGTTAAGTTTGATAAAAATAAGAAAAGAACAAATAATGTCCATGCCCTCTAAATTTTTCTCTATTGTGGAAAGCAATATCTTTCTTCTCAATTAAGTTTATAAATCAGGTGCAATTTTCATAAGAAATCATGAAGCTAAATCAGGAAAATCTAGACATTTTTTTTTAAGAACAGAAAAATATTAATAAAATAATAATCTAAATCTACATGTTAAGATAACATAAAATTAAATAAAGTTTATACAGGAATGTGAGACTATCCAACTTAAGAGATATATTAATATAATGTGTTGCTTTAATAAACAAAGAAGGAAAATATTAATAGATGTTAAAAGTAATTTGAAGAAAATCTATATTTCTTTTTTTTAAGATTTTATTTATTTGACAGAGAGAGAGGTAACGAGGGAGAGAGCACAAACAGGGGGAGTGGCAGGCAGAGGGAGAGGGAGAAGCAGGCTCCCTGCTGATCAAGAAGCCTGACACGGGGCCTGATCCCAGAACCCTGGGATCATGATCTGAGCCGAAGGCAGATACTTAACTACTGAGCCACCCAGGCACCCCAAAAATCTATATTTCTTTACATTCAAGAACATTAAAAGAAAAGCTTTGAACAAACTATAGATAGAAAAATACTAACTCTACATGATGAAGATTTCAAAACCAATAGCTAATATCAATAATATTAAATAATGGAAAAATTTTATCATATGCATACTATAATAAATAATATGTAATATTTTATAATATATACTTTCTATAAAATATATCTTTAAACTTATCATCATGTTATATGTAAGGTTTTCCTCAAAGTTTCAACCAATAAAATAGAGAAAAGGAAGAAGTAAGAATATTAATTAGAAAAGGGAAGATTTAAAAAAATAAAAATGTTGAGAATTTAGTGATTGGGTTACATACAAAGTAGATAAATAAAAGTAAATAGTTTTCCTATATAGCAACAATAACAAGTCAAATCACCAGGCACTTAAAAGAAAACCAACAGAGCACATGCATGCACATGTGTGTGCACGTGCACGTGAACAAACACACACACACACAATCATTAGAAACGGACCAACTGAAACTGAAAGTAAAATAAACTATTCAGGTAATAGAAAAGACCTTTAAATGATTTTTTTTTCATTAGAGGGATTAAAGAAGAAATTATAAAAAACGTGATTTAATATTATGTCACAAAACAGTAGTCATCAGAGAAAATAAAACTATATCATTTAGACAAAAGTTAATTTGGAAGATGAGTAAATATATTTTTGTTAAAAGTCTAGTATTTTTGGCAAGACAAAAATGATGGAATAAAACTAACTGTAAAAATTAATCGAGAGGGGCACCTGGGTGGCTCAGTCAGTTAGGCGGCTGCCTTCAGCTCAGGTCATGATCTCAGGGTCCTGGGATTGAACCCTGAGTCAGGCTCCCTGCTCAGCGGGGAGTCTGCTTCTCCCTCTCCCTCTGCACCTCCCCCTGCTCATTCTTTCTCTCTCTCTCTCTATTTCTTTCATATAAATAAAATCTTAAAAAAAAAACTTAACCAGAAGCACAACAAGCATTTAATAGGAGTTTATAAGAAAGAAAATAAAAAAGGGCGCTTGGGTGGCTCAGTTGACTGAGCATCTGCCTTTGGCTCAGGTCATGATCTCAGGGTCCTAGGATCCAGCCCTTTGTAAGGCTCCCCACTCAGAAGGGAGTCTGCTTGTCCCTCTCCCTCTGCCACCCACCCCCGCCTCATGTGGGCACTCACTCTCTCTCTTTCAAATAAATAAGTAAAATCTTTTTTTAAGAAAAAAGAAAAGAAAGATATGTGAATGGAGGATATAATAAGTAATCTAAAGGAATAAATGTTACCAGAGTTTAGGAACAAAGGAGTTTTCATATCGCAAGAACCCAGTAAGTATCAAGTCAGATGAATGAAAGAAACCATATCTATGCAAAAAATGGAGAAAAGAGAGCTTCCAAAGTGTCAGAGATTAATTAAATAAAGAAAAACAAACAAACAAACAAAAAGCAAAGCAAAACAAAACAAAACATTGTTCCCCACAAAGGAAAATAAAAAGAAGTCAAAAGCTTCAGCCCTCTGTTCAGCAACACTCTATGCCAGGAAACAATGAAGTAATGTTTTCAAAGCTTTGAGGGAAAATAACTTTGTACTTAGAATTCTACATCTATCAAAAGTATGTCAAGTGTGAATACAAATTTAAAATGTGTTTGAATGTGTAAGAACTGGAAAAAGTTATTTCCCGTGTACTGCTTCTCAGGGAAAAACATCTTAAGGTGATGCTTCAGCCGATGAGAAAAGAACCTAGAAGGAATGAGAACAAACCAAACTCGGAATCAAATCACAATGCAGTTACATCACAAGTGCATCACAGAACTTCAAATTGGGCTTGGGGAAAAAAAAATAGCCCAATCTAAAAGAGGAAATAAAATGGCCCTGAAAATAAGGTCCCCAATAAGAAAGTGGATTTTATTTTAAAAGTAGTTTGAAGATGCTGAATGACTAATGAAGAGACACATTTTTGTCTGTTAACCACCACTAGCACCACAAAAAAAAAGAACCATAACAAAATTTGTGGAGGTAAAAGCTGTCTATGAAAACCATAAACCAAGTGCAAAAAAACCAAAAAACAGAAAACAAACAAAAAAACAAAAACAAAACAATCTGAGATGTAGACGAGGCTGGAAGAATGGATAAAGTTCTTATGCCATAGAAATCTATTAATGTACAAGTACCAAGCTGAATGCTATTCTTTTAAAATATTTTTTCAAACATTTGTAGGACACACTGTCATTACTATTCTAACTATTCTAACTTTTCTTGATCTCAAGAATTAGAAACTAAATATTCTTCACAGGCAAAAATAATACATTAACACCTGATTACTGTTGGAATTAATTGCATTCTCAGGATAAACCCTACTTCATTATATACTTTTTTAATTTACTATGATCTTGTTGAGGACTTTGGCACCTATGTTCATGAGGAGTGGTACTTGGTAAGTTTCTTTTCTTATAATGTCTTTGTCTGGTTTTTGGTATCATGGTGATACTGGCATAATAATACAAGTTGAGAAGCTTCATCTCTTCTATTTTCTGGAAGAGTTTGCATATACCTGGTATTAATCCTTACTTATGTTTGGTAGAGTTTGTCAGTGAAGCTATCTGGAACTGGAATGTTTGCTGTTGAAATTTTTAATTTCAAATTCAATTTATTTAATAGATATTAGGCTATTCAGATGATCACCTCTTCATGCAGGAGAGCTAGGCAGTATATATATTTAAAGGAATTGATTTATTTCATCTAAGCTGTCAAATGTATGGGTGTCTTAGTTCATTCAGGCTGCTATACCAAAATACCACAGACTGGGTAGCTTATAAGTAACAGAAATCTATGTGTCACAGTTAGAGAGGCTGGAAGTCTGGGATTAGGGTGTGAGCATGGTTGAGTGAGGCTTCTCTTCCAGCCTGCAGACTACTGACTTCTCGCTGTGTCCTCACATAGTGGAAGGAGCAAGAGAGCTCTCAGAAATGCATTTATAAGGGTTGCATCATCATGATTTAAGCAACTCCCAAAGGCTGCACCTACTAATACAATCACCTTTGGGAGTTAAGATTTCAACATATGAATTTGGGGAGAGTGAACACAAACATTCAGACCATAACAATGGGCATAAATAACATAATATTATTCCTTTATTATTCATTTAATGCCTGTAGTATCTGTAATGATGTTGCTTATTTCATTCCTGATGTTTTTAATCTGTGTCTTCACTCTTTTTGTCCTAATCAGTCTGGCTTGAGGTGTAAACAAATGTATAGATTCTTGAAAGAATCAGCTTTTGGTTTCATTTATTTTCTTTCTTTTTGCTCTGTTTCTATTTTTTCCAGGTTTATTGAGATATGATTGACATATTGTGTATGTTTAAGGTGTACAACCTGTTGATTGGATATACTTACCTATTCCAAAATGATTACCACCATAGCTTGAACTAACACCTCCATCCTGTCATATAATTACATATAATTTTATTTTCTGTGGAGAGAATAGTTAAGATTTCTCTTAGCAACTTTCAAGTATATAATACAGGTTTATTAGCTATAATCAACATGCTGTACATCAGATCCCCAGAGCTTTTAATAAATAGAAATTTGTACCCTTTGACCAATATATCCCCCATTTGCATCAGTCTCCCAGTCCCTGGTAACCACACTCTGCTGTGTTTCTTTGAGTTTAGCTTTTTTAGATTCCATACACAAGTGACCATTATCTAGTATTTATCTTTCTCTGTCTGACATTTTACTTAGCATATTTGCCCTCAAGTTTCTTCCAAGTTGTCACAAATGGCAGGATTTCCTTTTATTTCATGGCTGAATTTAAATTAAATTATATTATATTATATGTATAGTGTATAATATAAATTATATATAAATATTATATATGCACATAAATATATATATTACATATATATCACATCTTCTTTGTACTATTGAGTTCTATGAATTCTTTATATATTTTTGGATATTAACCTCTTGTCAGCTATACGATTTGCAAATATTTTTTCTCATCTTGTAGGTTGCCTTTTCATTTTGTTCATTGTTTCTTTCACGCCACAAAAGATTTTTAATTTGATGTAGTCCCACTTGTCAATTTTTGCTTTTATTGCTTATGCTTTCAGTGTCATATCCAGAAAATAGTTGCCAAGACAGATGTCAAGGAGCTTTTCCCTTATGTTTCCTTCTAATAGTTTTACTCTTTCAAGTCTTACTCTTTTATTTTTTTTTATTTTTTTATTGTTATGTTAATCACCATACATTACATCATTAGTTTTAGATGTAGTGTTCCATGATTCATTGTTTGTGCATAACACCCAGTGCTCCATGCAGAACATGCCCTCTTTAATACCCATCACCAGGCTAACCCATCCTCCCACCCCCCCTCCCCTCTAGAACCCTCAGTTTGTTTTTCAGAGTCCATCATCTGTCATGGTTCGTCTCCCCCTCCGATTTCCCCCCCTTCATTCTTCCCCTCCTGCTATCTTCTTCTTTTTCTTTTTTCTTAACATATATTGCATTATTTGTTTCAGAGGTACAGATCTGAGATTCAACAGTCTTGCACAATTCACAGCGCTTACCAGAACACACACCCTCCCCAGTGTCTATCACCCAGTCACCCCATCCCTCCCACCCCACCCCCCAATCCAGCAACCCTCAGTTTGTTTCCTGAGATTAAGAATTCCTCATATCAGTGAGGTCATATGATACATGTCTTTCTCTGTTTGACTTATTTCGCTCAGCATAATACCCTCCAGTTCCATCCACGGCATTGCAAATGGCAAGATCTCATTCCTTTTGATGGCTGCATAGTATTCCATTGTATATATATACCACCTCTTCTTTATCCATTCATCTGTCGATGGACATCTTGGCTCTTTCCACAGTTTGGCTATTGTGGACATTGCTGCTATAAACATCGGGGTATACGTACCCCTTCGGATCCCTACATTTGTATCTTTGGGGTAAATACCCAGTAGTGCAATTGCTGGATCATATGATAGCTCTATTTTCAACTTTTTGAAGAACCTCCATACTGTTTTCCAGAGTGGCTGCACCAGCTTGCATTCCCACCAACAGTGTAGGAGGGTTCCCCTTTCTCTGCAACCCGCCAACATCTGTCCTTTCCTGACTTGTTAATTTTAGCCATTCTGACTGGTGTGAGGTGGTATCTCATTGAGGTTTTGATTTGGATTTCCCTGATGCCGAGCGATATTGAGCACTTTTTCATGTGTCTGTTGGCCATTTGGATGTCTTCTTTAGAAAAATGTCTGTTCATTTCTTCTGACCATTTCTTGATTGGATTCTTTGTTCTTTGGGTGTTGAGTTTGATAAGTTCTTTATAGATTTTGGATACTAGCCCTTTATCTGATATGTCATTTGCAAATATCTTCTCCCATTCTGTTGGTTGTCTTTTGGTTTTGTTGACTGTTTCTTTTGCTGTGCAAAAGCTTTTTATCTTGATGAAGTCCCAATAGTTCATTTTTGCCCTTGCTTCCCTTGCCTTTGGCGATGTTTCTAGGAAGAAGTTGCTGCGGCTGAGGTCGAAGAGGTTGTTGCCTGTGTTCTCCTCTAGGATTTTGATGGACTCCTGTCTCACATTGAGGTCTTTCAACCACTTGGAGTCTATTTTTGTGTGTGGTGTAAGGAAATGGTCCAGTTTCATTCTTCTGCATGTGGCTGTCCAGTTTTCCCAACACCATTTGTTGAAGAGACTGCCTTTTTTCCATTGGACATTCTTTCCTGCTTTGTCAAAGATGAGTTGACCATAGAGTTGAGGGTCCATTGCTGGGCTCTCTATTCTGTTCCATTGATCTATACGTCTGTTTTTGTGCCAATACCATACTGTCTTGATGATGACAGCTTTGTAATAGAGCTGGAAGTCTGGAATTGTGATGCCGCCAGCTTTGCTTTTCTTTTTCAACATTCCTCTGGCTATGCGGGGTCTTTTCTGGTTCCATACAAATTTTAGGATTATTTGTTCCATTTCTTTGAAGAAAGTGGATGGTATTTTGATGGGGATTGCATTGAATGTGTAGATTGCTCTAGGTAGGATTGACATCTTCACAATAGTTGTTCTTCCAATCCATGAGCATGGAAAGTTTTTCCATTTCTTTGTGTCTTCCTCAATTTCTTTCATGAGTATTTTATAGCTTTCTGAGTACAGATCCTTTGCCTCTTTGGTTAGATTTATGCCTAGGTATATTATGGTTTTGGGTGCAATTGTAAATGGGATCGACTCCTTAATTTCTCTTTCTTCTGTCTTGTTGTTGGTGTATAGGAATGCCACTGATTTCTGTGCATTGATTTTATATCCTGCCACTTGACTGAATTCCTGTATGAGTTCTAGCAGTTTTGGGGTGGAGTCTTTGGGGTTTTGCACATAAAGTATCATATCATCTGCAGAGTGAGAGTTTGACTTCTTCTTTGCCAATTTGGATGCCTTTGATTTCTTTTTGTTCTCTGACTGCTGTGGCTAGGACTTCCAATACTATGTTGAATAGCAGTGGTGATAGTGGACATCCCTGCCGCATTCCTGACCTTCGGGGGAAAGCTCTCAGTTTTTCCCCATTGAGAATAATATTCGCTGTAGGTTTTTCATAGATGGCTTTTATGATATTGAGGTATGTACCCTCTATCCCTATACTCTGAAGAGTTTTGATCAAGAAAGGATGCTGTACTTTGTCAAATGCTTTTTCTGCGTCTATTGAGAGGATCATATGATTCTTGTTCTTTCTTTTGTTAATGTATTGTATCACATTGATTGATTTGCGGATGTTGAACCAACCTTGCAGCCCAGGGATAAATCCCACTGGGTCGTGGTGAATAATCCTTTTAATGTACTGTTGGATCCTATTGGCTAGTATTTTGGTGAGAATTTTTGCATCCATGTTCATCAGGGATATTGGTCTGTAATTCTCCTTTTTGATGGGGTCTTTGTCTGGTTTTGGGATCAAGGTAATGCTGGCCTCATAAAATGAGTTTGGAAGTTTTCCTTCCATTTCTATTTTTTGGAACAGTTTCAGAAGAATGGGTATTAATTCTTCTTGAAATGTTTGGTAGAATTCCCCTGGGAAGCCATCTGGCCCTGGGCTTTTGTGTTTTGGGAGATTTTGATGACTGCTTCAATTTCCTTAGTGGTTATAGGTCCGTTCAGGTTTTCTATTTCTTCCTGGTTCAGTTTTGGTAGTTGATACATCTCTAGAAATGCATCCATTTCTTCCAGGTTATCTAATTTGCTGGCATATAGTTGCTCATAATATGTTCTTATGATTGTTTGTATTTCTTTGGTGTTGGTTGTGATCTCTCCTCTTTCATTCATGATTTTGTTGATTTGGGTCATTTCTCTTTTCTTTTTGATAAGTCTGGCCAGGGGTTTATCAATCTTGTTAATTCTTTCAAAGAACCAGCTCCTTGTTTCGTTGATCTGTTCTACTGTTCTTTTAGTTTCTATTTCATTGATTTCTGCTCTGATCTTTATTATTTCTCTTCTCCTGCTGGGTTTAGGCTTTATTTGAGGTTCTTTCTCCAACTCCTTGAGGTGTAGGGTTAGGTTGTGTACTTGAGACCTTTCTTGTTTCTTGAGAAAGGCTTGTATTGCTATATACTTTCCTCTTAGGACTGCCTTCGCTGCATCCCAAAGATTTTGAATAGTTGTGTTTTCATTTTCATTGGTTTCCATGAATTTTTTAATTCTTCTTTAATTTCCTGGTTGACCCATTCATTCTTTAGTAGGATGCTCTTTAGCCTCCATGTATTTGGGTTCTTTCCGACTTTCCTCTTGTGATTGAGTTCTAGTTTCAAACCATTGTGGTCTGAAAATAGGCAGGGAATGATCCCAATCTTTTGGTACCAGTTGAGACCTGATTTATGACCTAGGATGTGATCTATTCTGGAGATTGTTCCATGGGCACTAGAAAGGAATGTGTATTCCGTTGCTTTGGGATGGAATGTTCTGAATATGTCTGTCAAGTCCATCTGGTCCAGTGTGTCATTTAAAGTCTTTATTTCCTTGTTGATCTTTTGCTTAGACGATCTGTCCATTTCAGTGAGGGAGGTGTTAAAGTCCCCCACTATTATTGCATGGTTGTCGATGTGTTGCTTTGCTTTTGTTATTAATTGGCTTATATAATTGGCTGCTCCCATGTTAGGGGCATAGATATTTACAATTGTTAGATCTTCTTGTTGGATAGACCCTTTAAGTAGGATATAGTGTCTTTCCTCATCTCTTATTACAGTCTTTGGTTTAAAATCTAATTTGTCTGATAGAAGGATTGCCACTGCAGCTTTCTTTTGGTGTCCATTAGCATGGTAAATGGTTTTCTACCCCCTCACTTTCAACCTGGGGGTGTCTTTGGGTCTAAAATGAGTCTCTTGCAGACAGCGTATCGATGGATCTTGTTTTTTAATCCAATCTGATAGCCTGTGTCTTTTGATTGGGGCATTTAGCCCATTTACATTCAGGGTAACTATTGAAACATAGGAATTTAGTGCCATTGTATTGCCTGTAAAGTGACTGTTACTGTATATTGTCTGTGTTCCTTTCTGGTCTATGTTGCTTTTAGGCTCTCTCTTTGCTTAGAGGACCCCTTTCAAGATTTCTTGTAGGGCTGGTTTTGTGTTTGCAAATTCCTTTAGTTTTTGTTTGTCCTGGAAGTCTTTTATCTCTCCTTCTATTTTCAATGACAGCCTAGCTGGATATAGTATTCTTGGCTGCATATTTTTCTCATTTAGTGCTCTGAATATATCCTGCCAGTCCTTTCTGGCCTGCCAGGTCTCTGTGGATAGGTCTGTTGCCAATCTAATGTTTCTACCATTGTAGGTTACATATCTCTTGTCCTGAGCTGCTTTCAGGATTTTCTCTTTGTCTCTGAGACTCGTAAGTTTTACTATTAGATGTCGGGGTGTTGACCTATTTTTATTGATTTTGAGAGGGGTTCTCTGTGCTTCCTGGATTTTGATGCCTGTTTCCTTCCCCAAATTAAGGAAGTTCTCTGCTATAATTTGCTCCATTATACCTTCTGCCCCTCTCTCTCTTTCTTGCTCTTCTGGAATCCCAATTATTCTAATGGTGTTTCGTCTTATGGTATCGCTTATCTCTCGAATTCTGCCCTCATGATCCAGTAGTTGTTTATCTCTCTTTTTCTCAGCTTCTTTATTTTCCATCATTTGGTCTTCTATCTCACTGATTCTCTCTTCTGCCTCATTTATCCTAGCAGTTAGCGCCCCCATTTTTGATTGTACCTCATTAATAGCCTTTTTGATTTCGACTTGGTTAGATTTTAGTTCTTTTACTTCTCCAGAAAGGGTTTCTCTAATAACTTCCATACTTTTTTCAAGCCCAGCTAGTATCTTTAAAGTGATGATTCTGAACTCTAGATCCGACATTGTACTAAGGTCCGTATTGAGTAGGTCCCTGGCAGTTGGTACTACCTCTTGTTCTTTTTGTTGAGGTGATTCCTTCCGTCTTGTCATTTTGTCCAGAGGAGACTAGATTAGTGAGAGAACAAATTGCTAACAGGGTAACAACATCCCCAAAAAATATACTCTAAACAAATCAGAAAAGACCTGAAGCAGGGGGAAAAGAAAGGGAAAGAGAGAACAAAGAAAAAGAAAAAAAAAAGAAAAAGAAAAAGATAAAGATAAAAACAAACAAAAACAGAACAAAACAAAAAAGAAACAGATTATGATCAAATATGATCAGGCTGGTACATAGATCAGTGCCACACATTAGATTTTGGGTGTATTTTGGTCTGTTTGAAGAAAGTGCCTCCCAAAATTTTAAAGAAAGAAAAACTTATATATGTACAAAAATAAGGGTTGATATGATGAAGGGATGGAATATGACTGTAAAGATGGAAAGTATAAAAAATTGTATAAAAGGAATTGATAAGAAGTTGTTTGAAAAAAGAAAGAAGAGGATTTAAAAAAAAGAAAAAAGAGAAAAGAAAAAAAAGGGAGTGAATGTGATCAGGCAGAAGAGTAGAAAAACCCATACAATAGAGATTTAGGGTATATTTTGATCTGTTAGAAGAAACTATCTCAAAATTTTAAAGAGAGAACAACTTATATATATATATGCCAAAAATACGGGTAACTAATATGAAGGGATAGAATATGACTCTAAAAATGAAAAATAAAAATTTTTTTTAAAAAAGGGATTGATAAGATGTTGGTTGAAAAAGAGAAAAAGAAAAATTAAAAAAAAAAGAGACAGTTAAAAAAAATTAACTTTGAGACTAAAGAATCATGGTAAAAAAGCCATGGATTCTATGTGCATTTTTCCCCTAGCGCTGGAGATCTGCCATTCTCATTGATGGGTAAACTTGGTCTTGGCTGGCTCTTCTTGCTCATCTTCTGGGGGAGGGGCCTGTTGCCGTGGTTCCCAAATGTCTTTGCTGGAGGTGGAATTGCCCCGCCTTTGCCCGGTCTGGGCTAAGTAATCTGCTCAGGTTTGCTCTCGGGAGCTTTTGTTCCCTGCAAGCTTTCCGTACAGCTTTGGAGGACGAAAGTGAAAATGGCGGCCTCCCAATCTCCGCCCCGGAGGAGCCAATAACTCGAGGCCCCCACTCCTCAGTGCGCCCCCAGAGAAAAGCAGTCAGTCACTCCCGTCTCCCCGGTCTCTGGCTGCACTCCGTGCTCACCCGGCCTGTGACGGAGCGTTTCTATCTCTGGCACCCGACTCGGTGTGGAGTCTCCAAACCCAGCAGACCCCTGCGGTGTGCTCCTGCGCCGCTCCTCCCAGGGGAGGAAGGGGAGTCTCCCCAGATCTGCCACTTGTTGGGTCCCTGCTGGAGGAGCAGTGGCCTGACTGTGCCACGGATCACGGTTTATGGCAACCCCGAGCTGAGAGCCCGCACCTCGGCTCCGTCTCTGCAGCCGGCTTCCTCGCTCCGATACCTGGGAGCTCTGCCGCACTCGGGCACCCCCGGTCTTTCTGTGACCCCGAGGGTCCTGAGACCACACTGTCCCATGAGGGTTCCACCCCCCGCTTAGCTACTGGAGCGACGTCCCTCAGCGGAGCCGACTTCTAAAAGTTCTGATTTTGTGCCCCGCAGCTCTATCACTTGCCAGAAGCGTCCGACGGAGGCCCCTCCCCCACCGTCTATCCTCCCGAATATTGCCTCGGATTCACTTCTCCGCACGTCCTACCTTCCAGAAAGTGGTCACTTTTCTGTTCAGAGAGTTGTTGCTATTCTTTTCTTCGATCCCCTGTTGAGTTCGTAGGTGTTCAGAATGGTTTGATCCCTATTCAGCTGAATTCCTGAAACCAGATGAAATCCAGGTCTCCTACTCCTCCACCATCTTCTCTTATCTCCTTTTTTTTTTTTTTTAACATATAATGTATTATTTGTTTCAGAGGTACAGGTCTGTGATTCAACAGTCTTACAGAATTCACTGCACTCACCATAGCACATACCCTCCCCAATGTCTATCACCCAGCCACCCCATCCCTCCCACCCCACCCCCCACTCCAGCAACCCTCAGTTCGTTTCCTGAGATTAAGAATTCCTCATATCAGTGAGGTCATATGATACATGTCTTTCTCTGATTGAGTTATTTCATTCAGCATAATACCCTCCAGTTCCATCCACATCATTGCAAATGGCAAGATTTCATTCCTTTTGATGGCTGCATAATATTCCATTGTATATATATACCACCCCTTCTTTATCCATTCATCTGTTGATGGACATCTTAGCTCTTTCCACAGTTTGGCTATTGTGGACATTGCTGCTATAATCATCGGGGTGCATGTACCCTTTCAGATCCCTACATTTGTATCTTTGGGGTAATAACCCAGCAGTGCCATTGCTAGATCGTATGGTAGCTCTATTTTCAATTTTTTGAAGAACCTCCATACTGTTTTCCAGAGTGGCTGCACCAGCTTGCATTCCCACCAACAGTGTAGGAGGGTTCCCCTTTCTCCGCATCCCCACCAACATCTGTCGTTTCCTGACTTGTTAATTTTGCCATTCTGACTGGTGTGAGGTGATATTTCATTGAGGTTTTGATTTGGATTTTTGATCTGTTAGAAGAAACTGTATCCCAAAATTTTAAAGAGAGAACAACTTATATATATATATATATATATATATATATATATATATATATATATATACCAAAAATAAGGGTAACTACTATCAAGGGATAGAATATGACTCTAAGAATGAAAAATATAAAAGATTTTTTTAAAAAAGGGATTGATAAGATGTTGGTTGAAAAAGGGAAAGAAGAAAAATTCAAAAAAAAAATAACTTTGAAAGACTAAAGAATCATGAGAAAAAAGCCATGGATTCTATGTGCAGTATTCCCCTAATGCTGGAGTTCTGCCATTCTCATTGATCGGTAAACTTGGTCTTGGCTGGCTGTTCTTGCTGATCTTCTGGGGGAGGGGCCTGTTGCTGTGGTTCCCAAATATCTTTGCTGGAGGCAGAATTGCTCAGGTCTTATTCTTAAGCCTTTAATCCATTTCAAGTTAATTTTTGTGTGCAGTGTAAGACAGGGGTCTAATTTCATTCTTCTGTGTGTAGTTATCTAAATTTTCCAAGACTAGTTATTGAAGAGCTATCCCTTCCCCATTGAGTATTTGTGGCTTCATTGTCAAATATTATTGACCTTTTATGCAAGGGTTTATTTCTGAGTTCTTGATTTTGTTCCATTTGTCTATGTATCTCTGCCAGTACCATGCTGGTTTGATTACTATAGCTTTTTAATATAGTTTGAAATCAGGCAGTATGATGTCTTCTGCATTGTTCTCCCTTAGAATTGCTTTAGCTTTTTGGGGTCTTTTGTGGCTCCATACAAATTTTGGACATTTTTTTTTTTTCTCTTTCTGTCAAGTATGCCATTGGAATTTTGATAGGGACTGCATTAAATCTATAAATGGTTTTAGGTAGTATGGATAATACAACAATATTTATTTTCCCAATTCATGAACACAGAATCTCTATTTATCTGCCCAACTTTACTGTTTTCTTCATTCTACTTTCTTTGGTTTTAAGTTACTCCTCTTTTTCCATTTTATTCAGATGGAAGCTGAGCTAATTTCTTTGAGACTTTTATTCTTTTCTTATGTAAGCTTTAAGTTATAAACTGTCCTCTCAGGACTGCTTTTAGCTGCATCCCATACATTTTGATAGGCTGTGTTTTCATTTTCATTCAATTCAAAATATATACTAATTTCACTAAAGTGATTTCCATTTTGACCCATGGGGTGTTTAGTTGTGAATGTTTAATTTCTAAATATTTGGAAGTTTTCTAGGTAATTCTCTATTTGTGATTTCTAGTTTAATTCTTTATGTCCAAGAACATACTCTGCATTACATCAATTCATTTACATTTTTAAAGTTTTTTTAAAGATTTTATTTATTGATTTGAGAGAGAGAGCACAAACAGGGGGAGCAGCAGAGGGAGAAGAAGAAGCAGACTCCTGCTGAGCAGGGACCCCCAACGCAGGACTTGATCCTAGGACCCTGGGATCATGACCTGAGCTGAAGGCAGATGCTTAACTGACTGAGCCACCCAGG
>NW_022589768.1:8192331-8272319 GCF_004348235.1 Phoca vitulina | reverse complement strand
TTGATTGATTTGCGGATGTTGAACCAACCTTGCAGCCCAGGGATAAATCCCACTTGGTCGTGGTGAATAATCCTTTTAATGTACTGTTGGATCCTATTGGCTAGTATTTTGGTGAGAATTTTTGCATCCATGTTCATCAGGGATATTGGTCTGTAATTCTCCTTTTTGATGGGGTCTTTGTCTGGTTTTGGGATCAAGGTAATGCTGGCCTCATAAAATGAGTTTGGAAGTTTTCCTTCCATTTCTATTTTTTGGAACAGTTTCAGAAGGATAGGTATTAATTCTTCTTGAAATGTTTGGTAGAATTCCCCTGGGAAGCCATCTGGCCCTGGGCTTTTGTGTTTTGGGAGATTTTTGATGACTGCTTCTATTTCCTTAGTGGTTATAGGTCTGTTCAGGTGTTCTATTTCTTCCTGGTTCAGTTTTGGTAGTTGATACATCTCTAGGAAATCATCCATTACTTCCAGGTTATCTAATTTGTTGGCATAGAGTTGCTCATAATATGTTCTTATAATTGTTTGTATTTCCTTGGTGTTGGTTGTGATTTCTCCTCTTTCATTCATGATTTTGTTGATTTGGGTCATTTCTCTTTTCTTTTTGATAAGTCTGGCCAGGGGCTTATCAATCTTGTTAATTCTTTCAAAGAACCAGCTCCTAGTTTCGTTGATCTGTTCTACTGTTCTTTTGGTTTCTATTTCATTGATTTCTGCTCTGATCTTTATTATTTCTCTTCTCCTGCTGGGTTTAGGCTTTATTTGCTGTTCTTTCTCCAGCTCCTTTAGGTGTAGGGTTAGGTTGTGTACTTGAGACCTTTCTTGTTTCTTGAGAAAGGCTTGTATTGCTATATACTTTCCTCTTAGGACTGCCTTTGCTGTATCCCAAAGATTTTGAATAGTTGTGTTTTCATTTTCATTGGTTTCCATGAATTTTTTTAATTCTTCTTTAATTTCCTGGTTGACCCATTCATTCTTCAGTAGGATGCTCTTTAGCCTCCATGTATTTGAGTTCTTTCTGACTTTCCTCTTGTGATTGAGTTCTAGTTTCAAAGCATTGTGGTCTGAAAATAGGCAGGGGATGATCCCAATCTTCTGGTACCGGTTGAGACCTGATTTATGACCTAGGATGTGATCTATTCTGGAGAATGTTCCATGGGCACTAGAGAAGAATGTGTATTCCGTTGCTTTGGGATGGAATGTTCTGAATATGTCTGTGAAGTCCATTTGGTCCAGTGTGTCATTTAAAGTCTTTATTTCCTTGTTGATCTTTTGCTTAGACGATCTGTCCATTTCAGTGAGGGGGGTGTTAAAGTCCCCCACTATTATTGTATTGTTGTCGATGTGTTTCTTTGCTTTTGTTATTAATTGCCTTATATAATTGGCTGCTCCCATGTTAGGGGCATAGATATTTACAATTGTTAGATCTTCTTGTTGGATAGACCCTTTAAGTAGGATATAGTGTCCTTCCTCATCTCTTATTACAGTCTTTGGTTTAAAATCTAATTTGTCTGATATAAGGATTGCCACCCCAGCTTTCTTTTGGTGTCCATTAGCATGGTAAATGGTTTTCCACCCCCTCACTTTCAATCTGGGGGTGTCTTTGGGTCTAAAATGAGTCTCTTGCAGACAGCATATCGATGGGTCTTGTTTTTTAATCCAATCTGATAGCCTGTGTCTTTTGATTGGGGCATTTAGCCCATTTACATTCAGGGTAACTATTGAAAGATAGGAGTTCAGTGCCATTGTATTGCCTGTAAAGTGACTGTTACTGTATATTGTTTGTGTTCCTTTCTGGTCTATGTTGCTTTTAGGCTCTCTCTTTGCTTAGAGGACCCCTTTCAATATTTGTTGTAGGGCTGGTTTCGTGTTTGCAAACTCCTTTAATTTTTGTTTGTCCTGGAAGCTTTTTATCTCTCCTTCAATTTTCAATGACAGCCTAGCTGGATATAGTATTCTTGGCTGCATATTTTTCTCATTTAGTGCTCTGAATATGTCCTGCCAGTCCTTTCTGGCCTGCCAGGTCTCTGTGGATAAGTCTGTTGCCAATCTAATGTTTCTACCATTGTAGGTTACAGATCTCTTCTCCCGAGCTGCTTTCAGGATTTTCTCTTTGTCTCTGAGACTCGTAAGTTTTACTATTAGATGTCGGGGTGTTGACCTATTTTTATTGATTTTGAGAGGGGTTCTCTGTGCCTCCTGGATTTTGATGCCTGTTTCCTTCCCCAAATTAGGGAAGTTCTCTGCTATAATTTGCTCCATTATACCTTCTGCACCTCTCTCTCTTTCTTCTTCTTCTGGGATCCCAATTATTCTAATGTTGTTTCGTCTTATGGTATCGTTTATTTCTCTAATTCTGCCCTCGTGATCCAGTAGTTGTTTATCTCTCTTTTTCTCAGCTTCTTTATTTTCCATCATTTGGTCTTCTATCTCACTGATTCTTTCTTCTGCCTCATTTATCCTAGCAGTTAGTGCCCCCATATTTGATTGCACCTCATTAATAGCCTTTTTGATTTCTACTTGGTTCGATTTTAGTTCTTTTACTTCTCCAGAAAGGGTTTCTCTAATAACTTCCATGTTTTTTTCAAGCCCAGCTAGTATCTTTAAAGTGATGATTCTGAACTCTAGATCTGACATCGTACTAATGTCCGTATTGAGTAGGTCCCTGGCAGTCGGTACTACCTCTTGTTCTTTTTGTTGAGGTGATTTTTTCCGTCTTGTCATTTTGTGCAGAGGAGAATAGATTAATGAGAGAACAAAATGCTAGCAGGGTAACAACGTCCCCAGAAAATATACTCTAAACAAATCAGAAAAGACCTGAAGCAGTGGGAAAAGAAAGGGAAAGAGAGAAAAAAGAAAAGGAAAGAAAAAAAGAAAAAAGAAAAAGATAAAGATAAAAACAAACAAAAGCAGAACAAAACAAAACAAAACAAAAACAGATTATGATCAAATATGATCAGGCTGGATTATAGATCAGTGCCACACACTAGATTTTGGGTGTATTTTGGTCTGTTAAAAGAAAGTCCCTCCCAAAATTTTAAAGAAAGAAAAACTTATATATGTACAAAAATAAGGGTTGATATGATGAAGGGATGGAATATGACTGTAAAGATGGAAATTATAAAAAATTTTAAAAAAGGATTTGATAAGTTGTTTGAAAAAAGAAAGAAGAGGATTAAAAAAAAAGAAAGAAAGAAAAAAGGGAGAGAATGTGATCAGGCAGGGGAGTAGAAAAAAACCATACACTAGAGATTTAGAGTATATTTTGATCTGTTAGAAGAAACTATCTCAAGATTTTAAAGAGAGAACAACTTATATATATATGCCAAAAATACGGGTAACTACTATGAAGGGATAGAATATGACTTTAAATATGAAAAATAAAAATGTTTTTTTTTAAAAAAGGGATTGATAAGATGTTGGTTGAAAAAGGGAAAAAGAAAAATTCAAAAAAAAAGAAAAAAGGAAAAAAGAAAAAAAGACAGTTAAAAAAAATAATTAACTTTGAAAGACTAAAGAATCATGGTAAAAAAGCCATGAATTCTATGTGCTGTATTCCCCTAGCGCTGGAGTTCTGCCGTTCTCATTGATCGGTAAACTTGGTCTTGGCTGGCTGTTCTTGCTGATCTTCTGGGGGAGGGGCCTGTTGCCGTGGTTCCCAAATGTCTTTGCCGGAGGCAGAATTGCCCCGCCCTTGCCGGTCCGGGCTAAGTAATCTGCTCGGGTTTGCTCTCCGGAGCTTTTGTTCCCTGCAAGCTTTCCATACAGCTTTGGAGGCGGAGAGTGAAAATGGCAGCCTCCCAGTCTCCTCCCCGGCGGAGCCGAGAACTCGGGGTCCCGCTCCTCAGCAAGCCCCCAGAGAAAAGCAGTCAGTCACTCCCGTCTCCCCGGTCTCCGGCCGCACTCCGCGCTCACCTGGCCTGTGACCGCGCCTTTCTATCTGGCACCCGACCCCGGGTGGAGTCTCCAAACCCAGCAGATCCCCGCGGTGCGCTCCCGCACCTCTCCTCCCGGGGGAAGAAGGTGAGTCTCCCCGGATCTGCCGTTTGTTGGGTCCCTGCTGGAGGAGCTGTGGCCCGACTGTGCCGCGGATCACGGTTTATAGCAGCCCCGAGCTGAGAGCCCGCGCCTGGGCTCCGTCTCTGCAGCCGGCTTCCCCGCTCCGATACCTGGGAGCTCTGCCGCACTCAGGCACCCCCGGTCTTTCTGTGACCCCGAGGGTCCTGAGACCACACTGTCCCGCGAGGGTTCCACCACCCACTTCGCCACCAGAGTGACGTTCCTCAGCGGAGCCGACTTCTAAAAGTTCCGATTTTGTGCTCCGTGGCTCTATCACTTGCCAGAAGCGGCCGTCGGAGGCCCCTCCCCCGCCGTCTATCCTCCCGAATATCGCCTCGGATTCACTTCTCCGCACGTCCTACCTTCCAAAAAGTGGTCGCTTTTCTGTTCAGAGAGTTGTTGCTCTTCTTTTCTTTGATCTCCTGTTGAGTTTGTAGGTGTTCAGAATGGTTTGATCCCTATCCAGCTGAATTCCTGAGAGGAGAGGAAATCCAGGTCTCCTACTCCTCCGCCATCTTGCTCCGCCCCCTTTTTTTTTTTTTTTTTTTAAAGATTTTATTTATTTATTTGACAGAGAGAGACACAGCGAGAGAGGGAACACAAGCAGGGGGAGTGGGAGAGGGAGAAGCAGGCTCCCCACAGAGCGGGGAGCCCGATGCAGGACTCGATCCCAGGACCCTGGGATCATGACCTGAGCTGAAGGCAGTCGCTTAACCAACTGAGCCACCCAGGCACCCAATAAGTAAAGCTTTTGACGAAGCCCAGTGCCATAGTAAAACAATGTTATTTTTCTTTTTTTAAGATTTTATTTATTTATTTGACAGAGAGAGAGAGCATGAGCAGAAATTGGGGGAGGCAGAGGGAGAAGCAGACTCCCTGATGAGCAAGAAGCCTAACACTGGGCTCGATCCCAGCACCCTGGGATCATGACCTGAGCCGAAGGCAGACATTTGACTGACTGAGCAACCCAGGCGCCTCGCTATAGTAAAACAATGTTCTTAATAAATTCAAAAAATGAAAGAAAAATAAATTCACTTGGACTTGTTGGTTGGAAAACAGAAGCTGTATAGAGTTGTTGGATTTTATAGCAGTTTTTTAATATATGCAGTAAGCAAACCACAAAATATTTGTGATGAAACCAGTACTGAATTAAGAAGTATGTGGGGGCACCTGGGTCGCTCAGTTGGTTAAGCGACTGCCTTTGGCTCAGGTCATGATCCCAGGGTCTTGGGATCGAGCCCCACATCAGGCTTCCTGCTCAGCAGGAGGCCTGCTTCTCCCTCTCCCTCTCCCACTCCCCCTGCTTGTGTTCCCTCTCTCGCTGTCTCGCTCTCTGTGTCAATTAATTAAATAAATAAAATCTAAAAAAAAAAAAAAAGTATGTGAACATGAGAGTCATACTTTCTCTTTGCCATCTGTCACTGATTAGATTTTAGAAATATTTGAACCTTGGAAACACTCTTTGGGAAATGAAGCAACATTGCTTACGATGATCATTAACACTTTAAAAAAATATTTCTCTCAATTTTGGTTGTACTTTTTGCAAATTTAGTTGGAAATCTTTAGTCAAAGTATTCAACAAATGAAATGCCAAAATGGGCAGCAGATTACACTCTTCATTAAATGTATCTGTTGGAAACAAAGTTTGAAAAAGAGAAGAAGTATGAACAAAAGCAATGAAGAGTTTAACGGCACGAGCAACAACAAAAAGACAACAAAAATTCTACCTCTGCACATAACACCATTTTTAAGTCTAAAACATGCCACTGAATTAGATAATCTATTTGACAAATAAACATATTAAGGCTAAAATATTTATATATTTAAATATGATAAAAATAGAAGTTAGAATTTTCTCTTTTAGAAAACTCTTTTCAGAACTCAATAGGTACATCAGTTGTCTAGAGAGAAAATATTTTCTAAATTAAAGTATCATGTTTTTTCCATTTATGGGTAAAATTTTAAACTTAGGTTTATCTATACTATTGGCAGAAGAAAAAGGCATGTTATACATTTTAAGAAGATTTTCAAAGATTTGCATTCAATACAATTGAAGAATCCCTTCTGATCTATAAGAAAAAGACAACTAATAAAAAATATTGGCACAAAAAATGCCACCAACAAAAAATGTGCAACTATGACACCACACCAGAAAATCTAAAACTCAAAACATTTGAAAACACCAAAGCTTGTTAAGAATGTGGAGCAATTGGAATTCTCGTGAATAACACATGCACACCCTATGAAATAGGACTACCTCCCCTACTTGTACATCCATTTGTAAGTTCACCAAAAGACATGCAATAAACTGTCCATAGCACTACTTGCCATAATAGCTTGAGACTGAAAAATACCATAATGTAGAACAGATAAATTATGACCTATCTATACAATGGAATAATAGACAGCAATGAAAATAAATGAACTGCAAGTATTCTCCAAAACATGATGGGATCTTACAGATACAATGTTCACTGAAGGAAGCCAGATATGAAAAACTACATTTTCTAAAATGGCCTTTATAAAAAGTACACAAGGAGGCCAAACTAATCCATGGGGTTAGAAATCAAGTTAGTGGTGTCTTTTGGTGAAGGATGGGTGTAGTCACTGCAAGGGGACAGGATGGGGAGTGGGGCTGGTGGTTTGGACCATGGGCAATGTTCTTCTTCTTAAACTGGAGCTGGTTGCCAGATCAAAGTGTACGATTATTATACTTATACTTCTTTGTATGTGTGTTTTACATAAAAATATACCCCCCAAAGGCCAAAAACACCCTAAGTAAATTAAATAAAAAGAGTTCAAAGAATGTAACAGATTTAATGTTAAATTTGTACAATTGTATTTTGAAACTCTCACCTGATAAGGAAATATTCTGGTGCAGCTTCTACTTTTAATTAGATACATTTATTTTATACTAGAGTGGAGTAACATCCAAACTATGATTTCATAGTACTAAAATTGGCAAAATCAATAATTACAGAGCAGCTCAGTGGATTATTTTGTTTTATGAATATATTTGTCAAAAGGGCGCCTGGGTGGTGCAGTTGGTTAAATGTCCGAGTCTTGGTGTCAGCTCAGGTTACGATCTCAGGGTTGTGAGATCAAGCCTCGCGTGGGGCTCCGCACTCAGCACCGAGTCTGCTTAGGATTCTTTTCTCTCTTTCCCTCGGCCCCTCCCACTCACTTTCTTTCTTTTTCTAAAATAAACAAATATTAAAAAAATAAGATGTTTGTCAAAAAAAGGAAAACTGTATACATAGAGAAGAGTAGATTTAAGATAGAGACAATTTCAAGTTTATTAATCATAAAGTGTGCTTTGAGGTCAGTTTAAAAAAAATAAAAATTTAAAAAAAGGTAACAAAAAAATTCTTCAGAAAAACGTCATTTACTCTGTACTATAAACAGAAAGACCTAAGAAATTCATTAAATATTTGTGTTAAGAATAACTATTCTGTTATATTTTAATAGTCCACAATAAGACCATTTTTCTAATTTTATCCCCTTTTACACAGATACTTGCTATTTTTCTTTTTAGGTATAACTTAATCTTTGAAACTAGGTTTTGAAGAGAATTATTTTATAGTTTCATCAATATAATAACAATATGTTGATCAATACATAAATATTTCATAACTATACATCTGCCATTTGATGATAATTTATATGGCCATCCTATGGACTTAGAAACTCAACAGATAAAATATTAAATCTCCCCAAATGAATATATAATTGAAAGCTTTGCAACTCAAAATCACAAAGGTTTTGTCATGGAAATGGAAAAATAGATTCTAAAAAGGGCCTCAAAGAACAAAAGCCCTGAAATAATCAAGTTAATTGAGAATAAAAGGTAGACATCATAATAAATACCAAGAATTATTATAAGCTATAGTAACTGAGAGAGTATAGTCTTGATGAAGGGATAAAAAAAGAGGACATGAACAGAGTAGGATTTTAGAAACAAAAACTTAAAATATCCATAGAATGCTGATACCTCACGGAAGTGCCACTCCATATTAGGAATGAAAGCACACACTCTGTAATTAGCTGTGCTGTGGCAAACAATTATCCTCGTAGGAAAAAAAATGCTATCTCTATAAATGAAATTATTTTCATATGGAATATTGATCTCAAAGTGAACAGCCAAATTTTAAAAAGAAATTACAGAAAAATACCTTTTTACCAAAAGTCCCCACAGACCATAAGGGAAAAGCTTGATTGGGATTACACCAAAGAAATTAAAACTTCAGGTCACAAAAGTAGTGAAGACACTATATATAATCTGGACTTATGTCATCATTGTATTGCATGGGATCAGTAAAGATTTAGTATGCGTGTTATATGAAGGATCCCTAAAATAAATTAGATAAACACAATCTAATAATAATATAGGCCCCAATTTTAACATTTTAGAAGAGCAAACTTGAATGGCCAGTGAATATATGAAAAATATAGGGGCGCCTTGGGTGGTTCAGTCAGTTAAGTGACGGACTCTTGAGTTCAGCCCAGGTCATGATCTCAGGGTCATGAGATTGAGGGCTCCCCACTCAGTGTGGAGCCTACTTAATCTCTCTCTCCCTCTCCCCCCCACTAACTTGTGCTCTCTCTCTCTCTCTCAAATAAATAAGTAAATCTTTAAGAAAAAAAATACTGAGTCTCACTAGTTGTGAAAGAATTGCAAATCAATGCTATAAGTTTCCTCTGCATACTCATAAAATTGGTAAAAATTTTCAAACCTGATAATACAAGTATTGGCAAGAATGTTGAACAACATGAACTCATGTACGGTGAAACTGAGAATTTTAATTGGTACAACTACTTTGGAGAGACATCAGCAGTATTTAGTAAAACTGAAATTGCATACACTGTTAAATGAGCAATTTTATTTATTATTATTAGAGACACTCTTACATATGTACTTGAGAAAGCACAGGTTAGAATATTTACTTCAGCCTCATGGGTAAATGTGAAAAATTAGAAAAAAACACACAAAATATTCATTTAAAAATGGATAAACATATCATGTTATACTATATAGTGGGCTACTATACGGAAATTATAAATTGAACTAGATTAACATAATTCTCTATAGATAAATTTCAAAACTGTAATTTAAAGGGAAGAAAAGCAAGTCTCAGAAATATGATTTTCCATAAAATTTACAAATACACTTTATTATATAGTATGATATTTAGGGATACATATATATTTAACAAGTATAGAAAAATGCATAGAAGTGATGAACATAAAAACCAAGAAAATGGTTATCTTTGGTAAAACTGGAGGTGCAGGAAGAGGAGGGTAGACAGCAATACAATGGAGAAAAAGATATGGGCATTTGATAAACATTTTAATTTTTTTAAAACTTTGAGATGTTTGCAAGATTGTTGGTCATTCCACGTACCATTGTATATATCTATAATACTTCAAAAAATAGAAAGTTATTCGACTTATTCAAAGTATACTGATAGAATTAAAAAGCCCATATGTATGGTATGACCCAGTTTCTTCTACATGTGGACGAATATCTATGCATAAATGTTTATGACTGTAGTAGGATGCATGAACGAATGAAGCAGGAACTATTACCTTGATTCAAGTCAGGTGAAAAGATGTGTGATTTTAATCTATTTGCTTTCTCTATAGTTATTTTTCTGTATTTAGGCATATGATCCTTTGTAGCTAGGGGAAAGGGGCCACAGTAACAAAACAAATAGTATTTAAGTAAAAATGTTATCAGATAGTAAGTCCCAGAGAGCCTGGCTTCTAGCTGCTTTGCTCCCTGCTGTTTCCATAGGAGAGAGCACTCATTCCCAATGTGTATTAGGTTGTGGGGGGGGGGGGGGGGGGGGGGGGGGGAGATGAATGACCTAACAAAGGAAATTCTCAATTAGGCATTGATGAAGTCATTAGGGCACACATTTTAACCAGCATCTACTGAAAACCTTGACTTAGAGAAAAAAAAAAGGATGTGACTTATGCCCTCAGGCACCTTGCACTCAACATGCAAAAATGTGGTATTTGTTCTACTGGAATATTGGTAGGCTCCAATTGTTTTCATTGCAGAGCCCACTCAAATCAGGCTCTTACCTCCCCAAATTAATAGATTCATTAGTAGATATGAATAGATTTTAGTGGCGATCTATGATTATATAGTCCATATGCTTCTTCTTTCAGGCTTGGAAATTTTGCTCTTGCACAAGAGGACACGTGGGTGAGCCTTTCTTTCTACCCAGCTGCAACCGTAGCACATGCACCAATGTCAAGGTCTCAGCTATGGGAACAACAGACTGTTGTAGCAGTGAACACTAACTGCAAGCAATTCTTAGGTTCACATTTTGTCACATCCCAGTGAGTCTGGGAGGGGGCGCTTGGGTGGCTCAGTTGGCTGTGTCCCACTCTTGATCTCAGCTCAACGTCTTGATGTCAGGGTCATGAGTTTGAGCCCCACGTTGTGCTCCACGCTGGGCATAGAGCCTACCAAAAAGAAAAAAAAAAAAAAGAATCTGAGAGATATATGGAGTGAGTGAGTTAGTAGCTGATTTGCTAAAAACAAACAAACAGACCAAAAAAAAACGTTATTTGAATTCTACTATGTCTACAACGGACTAACACACAGCAGGCTAGCTCTCCCCATGAGAAATACTAGGAAAGCCCAGTAACATGTATTTAAAAAAAACAAATAACAAAAAAACAAAAAACAAAAAGACAAAATTAAACTAAACAAAAATGACCAGTGAAAGAACCCACTTTCATGTGACAAGGCAGCCAGGATGTGAGTTGCCAAAGTCGCAAAGAGAAGGTGTTGAGGTGAGTCTGATATTCTCCTCTAACTTGTCAGCCCAGTGACTTACTGATTCCTTCACAAGATACATGGAGAGTCTGAGAAACAAGAACAGCTGCTCCAAAGCAGAGAAGCTAAACAGAGCTTCTAGCGGTCTCATGGGGATGTGAGGAAGAAACCAGAGTTCATGGGTCTTATTTTTTGAGTGCCCAAGATCCCACATAGAAGGAAAGAAGGAAGACGCAAGAACTGCTCTTCCCCTTCATCCATTCTCTGATGTGTGCCTTGTGCTGGCTGCAAGGTGGAAAAGCCCAATAGAAAGGAGATGCTAAGGGACCGAGGGTCTGAGAAGCTTTACGGCATTTTAGTCCAGAGCACTTCAAGGTGAAGGAGCCCTGGGAAACACCCTTTGATTTCAAACAAGGACCCCGAAAGGCTCAGAGAGTCAACGGGACTATGTCTTGCAAAACCTAAAAATCAGCCTCAAATTCACTCGGTCCCAGATTGGTGGTCCACTACTAATTTCACTATAAATCACAACCTGAAGGACTCAAGAAAATAAGAGAAGTCTTAAATAAGAGAATATCATCCAGAGACTCTCTATACAAGGTATATAGCATCGTTTCATATTGAGCATCTGCTATTCTGTTAAAAATTACGGGAATTCCAAGAAAAAGGACCAAGAGAAGAAATAGATGATTATACACATATCCATAGCTGATGGAGATGTTGACATTATCAGACATAGGCTTTAACATAACTTTTAATATGTTTATTTTTTATTTTTTTTATTTTTTTATTTTTTATTTTTTTTTAATTTTTTTTTTAAAGATTTTATTTATTTATTTGAGACAGAGAGAATGAGAGAGAGAGAGAGAGCACATGAGAGGGGGGAGGGTCAGAGAGAGAAGCAGGCTCCCTGCCGAGCAGGGAGCCCGATGCGGGACTCGATCCAGGGACTCCAGGATCATGACCTGAGCCGAAGGCAGTCGCTTAACCAACTGAGCCACCCAGGCGCCCAATTTTTTATTTTTTTAAATAACTCTTTATATGACAACATGGAAAATTTCACTAGAAATCATATATATAATATCTATACCACATATATGATAAAAATAAATACTTACAAATCATATATATGATAGAAATATATACATAGAAATAATATATATGATATCATATATATATATTGATATATATGATATCATATATATATATATGACCACCATATATATATATCATATATATATATCATATATATGATATCATATATATATATTCTGTTATTTATATGAAATACTAGAATTGAAAATCTCCATACTTCAAAATAAGATAGACATATATATATATATATATCATAGGTATAAATCATATATGTAGGATAGAATATATGTATATATAAATCACATATATATCTGTATATAATATTGTATATTCTATTATATATATGAAACACCAGAACTGAAAATCTCAATACCTCAAAATAAGAATGCTACAGATGATCTCTTCCCTTTTCTCCCATCCTTTTTCTTTTGTCTTCTTTAAAAAAAAAAAAGGTTCTATATCCATCTCGTTCCTTGTCTTCCATTTCTTTTGTTTTTCTTGTCTTCTTGGAGGTGACCAGGCCAGTGGGCCCTGACTAAGGAGCCCCTCAAGGCTGACAGGTGGCCTGGATGGTGGGGGTGGGGGTGGGGGGTACTTGGGAGTTAGAACTGAAAAGACAGAGGGGCCCAGGGAGCAGCTGGGGCTGATAAAGCCTGAGGGGTTGGGGCTGGGGAGGTAACCAGGTTCAAGCAGGTGACCAAAACCTGCAGGGTCTGAGGACTCAGACACAAAAGTACACATGCATCATCATTCCATGCACGGAAAGGTTATAAACTGGCAAGAATCACTAATGGTGACAAGTCATGAGATGGCCTCCCTTTGGGGAGGGAGGCAGAGATTAGAGGTGCCTGGCAGGCGGGGGGGAGGGTGGTTCTGGAATGCACATACATTTCTATGTCCCCATCTGGAGATTGGGTACTTGACTATGTGTTCTTGTGTGTCAGCGGGTGAAGATTCACCAAGCTGTCCACTCAGCATTTGTAGCTTTTTACATGCAAGTTATATTTCAATAAAAGTTTTCTTGAAATATAAATATAAATTCTGACCTGAGAGTTTTTGAATAAACAAGAATTAGCTGAAATAAGGCAAAGGGAGTGAAGTATTTGGCAATGTGAGTACAGTCCAGGAGCATCAAAGAGCACGATCAGTGTGTAAATGATCACAGATGGACCAATGAAGTAGAAACATGAAGGCAGGAATTGATTGGGGGTGGAGCTAGGAAGGCAGGAAGGGACAAACGCATGGAGAGACTTGAGTCTAATACTCAGAATTGTGGCTGATAAGCTGTAGAAAATGGGAAACATTGCAGTGTTATGGGGGGATGTGGGGGGTGGGGAGCCCAGAGATGGTGTTTTACAAAGATGGTGAAGATGGTGATGTTCCAGCAAGTGAGTGGTTAAACAAAGTGAAAAGCTCCAGGTAGGAGCTGAGAGGTGAAGGGCTAGGCGGCAAGCATTGATTCCATTTATATTTAAAACTGTGGCTGGTACAGCCACTTCGGAAAACAGTGTGGAGTTTCCTCAAAAATTTAAAAATAGAGCTACCCTATGACCCAGCAATTGCACTACTGGGTATTTACCCCAAAGACACAGATGTAGTGAAAAGAAGGGCCATATGCACCCCAATGTTCATAGCAGCAATGTCCGCAATAGCCAAACTGTGGAAAGAGTCGAGATGCCCTTCAACAGATGAATGGATAAAGAAGATGTGGTCCATATATACAATGGAATATTACTCAGCCATCAGAAAGGATGAATACCCAACTTTTATATCAACATGGATGGGACTGGAGGAGATTATGCTAAGTGAAATAAGTCAAGCAGAGAAAGTCAATTATCATATGGTTTCAATTATTTGTGGAAAAGGAATAGCACGGAGGACATTAGGAGAAGGAAGGGAAAAATGAAGGGAGGGAAATCGGAGGGAGAGATGAACCACGAGAGACTATGGACTCTGAGAAACAGAGTTTTAGAGGGGAGGGGGAGGGGGGATTGGTTAGCCCGGTGATGGGTATTAAGGAGGGCACGTACTGCATGGAGCACTGGGTGTTATACGAAAACAATGGATCGTGGATCACCACATCAAAAACTAACGATGTATTGTATGGTGACTAACATAACATAATAAAATTAAAAAAAAAAAAAAAACTGGCTGAACAGATGTGATTAGTTCCACAGCAAAGTGTAAATGTTTTTTAACCTGACAATTTAAAAATCATAATGTAACTTACCAACATTTGGTGTTATATGTGGAGAGAGGTTGGGGGAAAGTGTCAGAGTATTACGGTCCTCATTTTTTTTATTTGATACTACTTGAAACTGATAGATTAATAAGGATGTTTCTATATATTATGGTATTTAAAGTTATAAAGGCAACGATGCAAAAAAATAGAGTCTCTAAACATTACAAGCTATGAAAACTAAAACCAAAATCATACAAAGTGAGAGAAAACATCGACCATAGAGCAAATAACAGACACTGTAAGAAACATTAAAAACAAGCGGAATAGCATAAATGACAGAATTCAGAACAAAAATAGCTGTTACAGCAACAAATGTCAGTGGGATAAACTAAAGCATTGAAAGAAAAACACTCTGATTATATCAAAAAAATAAAACCTAACTACATGCCATCTATATGAGACATATCTAAAATGGACTCAGCAGGGTTGAAAGTGACATACAGACCAAAATCACACCAGGGAAACACAAACAAAACATAAATCAGAGGCCGCAATATTAACATCAAAGTTAAATCCAAGACACAAACATAAATGACAAAAGTGCTTTATCATAATAAAGGGTCCAAACACACGGAAGATGGAATGCTCATAAGTCTTTGTGCACCAAATTACAAAATAATTAAAATATGTAACCAAGAATTTCAGGCAGTAAAAGGGAAAAAAAAAATGTTAATTAGCAGAGTTCAACCTCTCTCTCCTCCCATGACTGATCCCATAGATCCATCTTAAAATTTATACAGAGGATTTAAAGTGTAATTTAAAAGGTAGACCCAATAGAGGGCCATCTTCCCTATTGTACACTGGAAGGCAATGTCTTTCCAAGTGTCTATGGAGAGTTTACAAACATAGACCACATATTAGGAAATAAGCAATCCTTAGTCAATCCTTAAGTGAAAATAATATGGATCACATTCCTGAGTAATGTGTATGAAAACTACTAGGTAATTCTCAAAATAAAAACCAAAAGCTTAAAATGCACCCAGAAATGCAAAGGATCTCTCCACTGTGTTGAAAAGGAAATCAAAGGGTACAAACTTCCAGTCCTAAGATGAATGAGTCCTGGGGCTCCAGGGCACAGCATGGTGACTAGTGTTTACAATCTTGAATTGTATATTCCGCGGTTGCTATGAAAACAGAGCTTTAATGTTCCCACCATCACAAGGACAACAACAACATGGTTAATTACGTGAGGTGCAGTTTACGGTGGTAAACATTTCATGATATATACATGTATCAAACCATCACATTGTACACCTCAAACTTACAGTGTGTTCTGTCGATTATATTGCAATAAAGCTGGAAAAAAATAAAATATAAATTTGAAAATGAAAACATTTTACTTGGATGTCATTACCATGGTATTTGAAGCACGAAAAATTGATACACAATTTGGAAATAAGGAAGTGAAAGAAGGACTTTCAAAAAAAAAAAGAAGAAGACGAAGAAAGAAAAAAGAAAACAGGGAAAAAAGCACAGATTTGAGGCCTGGGGGACTCTGGCCCGAGTCAGGCAGCATCGGTGAGATTAGGAGGCTCCCCCGAGAAAGGGCTCTGTTGGCACTACGGGCTGATTCTTTTCGCCACCTAAGACAGAGGGGGTGCATTCCCTGAGATTGTTGCTGATTCAACAAGAGAGACCTGAGTGAGCGGCTCTGCATCAGCTCCACACTGTTGGGAGAAACCCAAACTACTGTCATCTCAAGAACCCCAAACTACCAAAGAAGCAGTAGGGGCCTAAGCAAGAAACTGGTTCCATAATGCCTCCATTCTTATTTACTTCACCACCTCTGGGAGGTCCAGTTGTCCCTGGTTGTTCATTAGAACTAGGATTTTCTTTTCTTTCTTAGACTCCTTGGATATATTCTAGTCTGATTCAATTCCTTACCCATGCCCCACTCCAAATCCTTCTACTCTATTTTCTGCAAGTTCCCACATGATATTGCAATGTACTCGATCATCTAAGATGTCCTCACCACCATCTTGCCTTAATTAAAAACCTGCTGTCATGAGAGGACATTGATTCCTCTTTCACCATCTGATTTTTAGCCTCGGCCGAGACAAAGACAGGACTGACCACATACACACTTTAGAGGGCCCCACATAACACACATGAACAATAGGTTTTTTAAGGAACACAGGGAGGGGGATGCCTGGATGGCTCAGTTGGTTAAGCGTCTGCCTTTGGCTCAGGTCGTGATCCCAGGGTCATGGGATCGAGTCCCACATCAGGCTCCCTTTTCAGAGGAGTGCCTGTTTCTCCCTCTGCCCCTCCTCCCCACTCATGCTCGCTCTCTCTCTCTCTCCCATATAATAATAAATTAAAATCTTAAAAAAAAAAAAAAAAGGAGCACATGGAGGATTCTTTCACTTGGGATCCAGAACTCAGATGTATCAGCCATAGCTCTAAACATCCACCTTCATGACTAACATGATCGGGGCCCCAGAGAAATGCTGCTCCAAGTTTCTGGTCCTGTGTTTTTGAAACAGAAGTCAGCTACGTCAGGAACACTGCTTGTGGGCTGGGCCACCACATATGTCAGAGATGGACACCATCTCAGAGTCTAGGGAACTTTCGAGAAGTGCAAATTAAAAAAAAAAAGAAAGGACAAATTCACTTTTCAGATCCTTATTTCTCATTATAGCAAACAAAATTTTGCAGTTTTGCAAAACTGATTGTAAATCTCCCAACAGGCTTGAGTGTCCATTTTCATGTCTTGTCTTTCTTTTCCTCTCTTTCTTCCCCTACTCTCTACTGGTCTTTTCTTCCATCTTCCAAACTGCGCATTGAGGGCCCAGTTTCCAAATACAGCAGCCTAAACACCATCCTGTCCCCTTCCCTAACCTCAGTTCCTCACCTGGAATCTAGCAGCAAAGTTTAGCACTTCCATGATATTTCTGGTCTAATCTTAGGTCCCTTCTCATACCATCTTTCTCTAAATCACTGTTTCTCACCGAGATTCCTCAAACCGATTCTCACCTCGGTTCTCCTAACCGAGCTCTCCTAATCCCATTCTCCAGATCTGATCTCAGTCAGCACACAGAGATCTCCCCTAAATAAAGTTGAAAAACAATCTCCTTAAGAATATTGAGCCAAACACCATAAATAAATTACTAAATGGGATCCTATGACACATTAAGAGATGAATGTGTACTAACAGAAAGGAATGGATGTTACAACATTAGAAATTGTGTCTAACTTATTAATGACCCTCTCCATATAGATCAGAAATTCTATTGATAAAATGAAGCACTTATTTCTGATCTAAGTTATATTTTTATTATGTTGTCAATACCTTGCAAAAAGGCAGCGCATCTTAATTTATTTAATGTAAGTAGATATAAATGTACCATATTTTCTTTATATATATTTTATTTGTGTATAATTATATGACTATACTTTAAATACACATACACACAGATACACATAAATATATTATTTATATCATTGCATAGATGAGATCTTACTTATCAGTGTATACATTTTTGCTTGTTTCTCTCTTCTTCCCTCCCCTTCAACCTTTATTCTTCCCACCAAATAAGCCAGGTCATCAACTTAGCATGTGGACTTTCTAAATTCCTGCCTGTGTAATTACATACCAACATATATGTATGTACATATATATACATATATATATATATAGATTCATACATATACAAAAAAATCTACATACACAAAGAGGTTGTGTATGAGTTCTGACATTATTTTTTTATTTTTATTTTTTATTTTTTTAAAGATTTTATTTATTTATTTGAGAGAGAGAGAGCACAAGAGAGGGGAGCGGGAGAGGGAGGAGCAGACTCCCTGCTGAGCAGGGAGCCCGATGCGGGACTCGATCCCGGGACTCCAGGATCATGACCTGAGCCGAAGGCAGTCGCTTAACCAACTGAGCCACCCAGGCGCCCGAGTTCTGACATTATTTAACAAAAAATATTTTTATAATATATAGAATTTTCTATGTATTGCTTTTCTTTCTCAACAAAATACCTAGTGGGAATCCTTCCAGGTCAACATCTGTAGCCCTGGGGCATTTTATTTCTGGCAAATATTTTATGGTATGGATATATCATAATATATTTCACCTATAATTGGAATCACATAATTTCCTCATTTTGTCACTACAAACAGTGCATTGTAAGATAGCTGTATGTAATTGTAATTGGTTGGGTGTCCTGGAAAACAAATTCTGAGTGCCTGAGAATAGCTGCAGGAGGCTTACTGGGGGTTGCTTCCAAGAACAATATCTATTTGGGGTGAGAGGCAAAGTTTGGGCAGAAGGTGAGGTTGAATTGCAGAGCAGTTGGATCAGAAGCTTCAAGGACTTTGGTAGCTCTGACATTGGGTGGTTGCTCGAAGTCATACAGGGGGGAATCAAACCTTTGTACTTGGCAGGGAAATCAAACCTTTGTACTTCCATAGCAGATGCTGCTTCCAGGGAAGGGGTGCCCTTGGATGGATGAGGCAGCTCCCTTTATATGATGATAATTCCTGGAAAGTAACTTCACTGGGAGTTACTGCAGAGTTTTGTCTTGTATCACTTTAGCTAATCTGGAACTACGTTGTGCAGAATTCCCTTCCCTGGATTGCTCCAGGTTAGTGTTCATCATACAAGAAAGCCGTGTGAGATTCGGAAGGCAGAAGTAAAGGGGCAGCCATTTTGTTATGTCTGAAAGTCCGCGTAGGCCACCAGGCATGGGTAACTTGCACACATTTTTGTTAATCTACTAACTCACCTGTTTGGTGAGCGCATGGACCCAAAATCCCTCCCACCACATCTATTCCTGTAGTTTCTCTGAGTCCTGGGCCAAGTGAGCATGCAGGTCCATGATGAAGGGCACTAGCTTCTCCTTCAGGTCTCATGGCATTGTGATTGATGCTCCTGGGACACCTGTTTGTGTTCATGCACTCAGCACATCCTCCCAGGTGCAATGTGCTCTTCCTCTGGGCCAGGTTCAGTGTTCCTGACTGCTGGTCTGGCTGACCTATAGTGACTTCAGGCCCCACACCAGATGCCGGGTACCAGACGAGGCCACTGCCTCCTACGATTGTGTCAAGTCTAATCTCTATAATATGTTCCCCATTCTTTTTTTTAAAGATTCATTTATTCTAGAGAGAGTGTGCAAGTGGGGGGAGGGGCAGGAGGAGAGGGAGGGAGAGTCTCCAGCAGTCTCCCCGCTGAGCCCAGAGCCTAATGAGGGGCTCAATCTCAGGACCCTGAGATCATGACCTGAGCTGAAACCCAGAGTCGGCACTTAACCGACTGAGCCAGCCAGGTGCCCCTGTTCCTCATTCTGTATCACACAGAGCAGATCTGCCCCACTGATTGAGCACTGACTCAGCACTCCTCACTGTCAGAGGAACGAGTGCATGGGTCTTGAAGAGGAGACCTGGTGGTGAGCTACAGTGTCCACCACGGTACCCAGAAAACTGATTCCCAAGATTAAGCCAGCTCGGTTGAAGAATACATGTATTTTGAAATTTAATAGATGCTGAAAGATTGCTATCCCAAAAAGCTATAAAAATTCAAATCTGCACCAGTAACATAAGAGCGCTGTATCTGCCTCCCACACCATATTTGATGCTATTTCCTTTTTGCTATCTGATAGTCATAAGAATATATTGTCTTATGATTTAAATTCATATTTCCCTCTCTGCTAGTGAACTGGAGTCCCTCATGTACGTTGGCCATTTGAGTATGTTCTTTTGTGAATTTCTTTTTTTTACAGCTTTTGGCCATTTTTTTTCTATTGGATTCTATGTATTTTTCTGGTAAGCTTGTAAATGTTCTTTGGGCATTATACACATGACCCTTTATTTGCTATCTTTGGTATCTATCTGCATTGAAAAAAAATTAGTAAAATCTATTTTTACCATCTATTGACTTTGTTAACAGCATATTTTTGCCATCAATATTTTATTTTAACACTGGAGTGTTTTGCCACTGGGAATTCCTTTTGGAAACAATATAAAACAGAGACCCAAATATATTTTCTTCTGATGGATAATATTCTGTTAGTACCATTTATTAAATAATCCATCATTTTCCACTGACTTCAGAAATGAATTTTACCATATTAATTCACTTATATACAAGGATCAATTTCTGGGTTCTTTATTTACTTCTACTAATAAAAAATTCAATAAATTATGAATATATTTATAAATCTTTAATCTGATAAGTACACATGAAATTCCAGGTAAACATCATGATTGATAAATGAAATACAAGAAGAGTTACCATTAAAATAAGGAACAAAGCACCTTTCACTTCAATTGTTTTGAAAGTATTAATCAATGCAATAAGAAAAGAAGTATCGAGTATCCAAAAAATGGAGTAAAATTTATTAATATTTAACATGGTATGATTGTATACTTGGGAAGAGATTTAACTGAAAAACTATCTTAACAGTAAGAGATTATAAATTTCCTGGTTAAAAAATTAATATTAAAAAAATCAATCACTTCCTAGACACAGAGAGGAAAGTCAAAAAATCAAATTCAGGAAAGATCCCATTTGCAAGAGCAACAAAAAGATAAACTATCTAGGAATAAACTGGAGAAATGGTCAGTGTTTGTTGGAAGAAAATGACAAAACTCTACCGAGAGGCATAAAAGAAGAATTGAAAACGAGGAAAGTACACTTCTTATAAAGATTCAATATTGTGAAGAGTTTGATTCTTTCTACATTTATCTATAAATTTATTGTAGGGTTTTGGTATCTCAAGGACAGTGGAGAGGTCTTGGGTTTCCAGCACAAGGGGAAGGGGATGATCTAGGGGGGAGTCAAGGTAACGATTTTCTTCCACTATTTTCCTACTTCTATGTAGTAAGAAATAACAAAATTACTTTCTTATATATTCTTTTCAATTTATGCTTTCTGATTGGTAAGTAGGCTAATTCCTCAGTAAATCTTAACAGGTTTGTTTTTTTCTCAGTCCTGTAGAAGTTCAGCAGTTCCAGAAGGCCCTGTCTTTAACTTACAGCATGCTGTGGACAAGACCAACAAAGAAGAAACATGAAAATACTTCCTTAGCTTAAAATTGTACCTTCAAGCAGTGTTTAAGTACCCAGCTCACGTAGAAGATACTCTGTCATTGCTTCTCTATGTTGCATTATCATTTCCTTATCAGATGTCTGTTTAGATCAGTGGTCAGCAAACTATTGCCCAAGGGCCAAATCTGGTCAGCTGCCTGTTTTTGTAAATAAATTTGATTAGGACACAGCCACACCCATTCATTTACATATTGCCAAGGCTGCTTTCACTCTGCGCAGTCAGCTGAGTAGCTGTAACAGATCATGTGGCCCATAAAGCTGAAAATCTGACCCTTTATAGGCAAAGGTGGCTGATACTGTTCCTGACCATAAGAATCTTGAGGACAAGCTCATTGCTACCTCCTCTCATCATACTCAGCACTTAAGTCATAGATGGTGCTCAAAAACATTTTTTTGTATTAATGTATTAACAGAAAGAATAATCTTTCAATTCTGTGTTAAACTTAGATTATTAAAATTTAATTTGTTTATATGTGTTTCCTTGACTATTTTTAATGGAAAATGGGGTGGGGAGTAAATCTGGGCAGCAAAAAACTGTGGGTCAGAAATGGATAAAGGGTGAGATTGAGATATGAAGAAAAGAAAAAAGAGAAAGGATTATAATAGGGACAAAAAGTGTGGCAGGATATATCATGGGGGCTGGGAGAGGGTCAGTAATAGTAAAATCTCTGCAGATCAGAAGATCTGTTCCCAATTCTTAGAGTAGTCTCCACTCCTTTACCCATGCAGAATTAAGCCCCATAATTTCTTATTTCCAAATAGAAACTCTTCACTTGTCTCCATTCCCAATTCCATCACCCTCTTGCTATTAGCCACCATTGTACATTTCTTGATTCTACACTAGATTCCTAATTGGACTCTCTGTTATCACTATTAGTCAGGATGTTTTTGAGTGCAAATAAGTGAAAATCCGAATCTAACTGGCTGAGGGATAAAGATAATCTGTTGTATTACTTAATTAGAAATTCTAGCAACAGTTCATGGGCATGACTGTATTGGAAATCTAGGTCTTTATCTCTGAAATTCTTTCATTTTGCACTCCTCAGTGGTGGATTTTGTCCTTAGGCGGGCTTCCCTCCTGGTGCAAGATGGTGACTGGCAGCAACCCACACCTCTGCTTTCCGGGTTTACATCCAAGGGGAGAGAAAAGATATCTTGTTCGCCAAATATAGATGAAGAGTCACAGGCTTTAAAACTGTTGAACTAACCTGAGCCAATCACCCTGGCAAGAGGGATGAGATCACTTTGCATGGCTTCTCATGTTTAGGTTGGCAGAGGTGCTTAAAAATAAGGGTGCAGTTGTCCTTGAAATTGACTGTGTCTCCGAATCTCCTGGAGGGCTTGTGGAAACACAGATCACTGGGTCCCTCTTGCAATTTGTCATCTAGTAGGTTTTGGGTGAGGCCCGGAATTCTGCACTTCTTATCAATTCCTAGGTAATGCTAATGTTGCTGGTTTACGCTTTGGGAGCAACTGATACAGAGAAAGATGCTTTGGAGAATCCTTTCCAAAGTCATAGAAGCCGGCACACATGTGGAGGACCACGTATTTCAGAGAAAGCATAAATAGACTGTCAGGTCCAACACTGTTAAATCTTTTCATTTTGTAGACATGGAGCCTTGAATTATGAGAAGATTGACTGGGGCTGTGTTACATGACTGGGTTAAGTCTTGACACGATCTTTAATTCTTCCAGCTGGGCAACTTTTAGCTCTGAAGATTTCCTCCAAGTCTCAGGTCTAAGGAAAGGAGGACAATTCCCTAACATCTCTGGAAATATACACGAGGGGGATTGTAGCTCCATTTGGCCCCACACTCTTGTGTCTGAGTCTAAGGATGGACTTCAGAATCAAGTGCAAGGAACTAAGAAAAAGTATTGAGTCCATTTGTCCTCGTGCCGCAAGCTTCTATTCTCAAGATGATCTAAACGACTTGGAGACCAATATTAATAATAACAAAAGTTACCACCGACGGTGGGTTAAAAATGGCAAAAATCAATGCTTTGCTGTACCGGCCCTTGCTGATGTTATTAAGAAGTCCAAGGGGGGCTTTGAATCAAGAGAAGCTTAAAAGCAAGGCAGAACCCCACTGAGCAAAGTGCTAACTAAAGCCAATTTGTCCCTCTGGACCTAGCCACCCTCCGTGGGTGAGAAATGAAAGGACATTTCACCTGATTCACCCAGTAGCCACAGCTTCCTCTGAGGTCACAAAAGTGACGTCTTTTTATATCTTTTCTTTTTTTTCCATTAGATGGTGGCCTCTAATTACTTTCTTTAGCTTGGGCTGCCGTTACAAAATACCACAGACTGGGTGGCTTTAACAGCAGAAATTTATATTTCACAGTTCAAGAAGCTGGAAGTCCAAGATCAAGGTGTCATCGAGGTAGGTTTTCTCTCTGCTTATAGGCACCATCTTGTGTGTCCTCACATGCCCTTTCCTCTGTGCGTGTGTGCGGAGGGATCTCTATCTCTCTAGTGTCTCTTCTGATTAGGGTCATAATCTCATCATGAGACCCCACTTTTATGACCCCACTGAACCCTAATTACCTCCCAAATACCATTTGTCCCCAAATACCATCACATTGGCGGTGAGGGCTTCAGTATACGTGTTTGGGGGGACACATTCAGTCCATAACACTGGCCCTTGATTTAATGAGGCAACAATGCTTCTTCCCCTTTAAAAACAGAATAAGAGGGGGGAAACAAACAAACAAACCAAAAAACAAACCAGAGCTGGGAGACAAAATCCTACTTGGGCAGAGAAATTAGAACTAGCTCTCTGGCTCTGCTCAGTTAAGAAGATTCTAGGATGGGTATCTGTAATTACGGGCAGCTATCAGCACTGGATGGAAAAGCTTTTCAAAACCCCTGCTGCAACTCAGACCAGACATTCTTCTCCCTTCTTTTATAGGGAGAGGAAACAAGTAAAAGGTGATGCGTGGAGCTTGGGGAACAAGCTTGCAGGAGGCCCCCTCCCCGGGCTGTCCGTCAGGCAGCTTACTTCTGTCCCAGGAACAAGGAACTGTGAATTACAGACTCCCGGGTCCCTGCCTACTCTGCCCCCATGGACCTCTCTTGTGTTGCTTTCTGATGATTTCAGATTCCTAGAAAACAACCCTGAGTTCAGAAGCCCTTGTTGTGAAGGGAGAGAAAACGAGCATCTGACTACACCACTGCACAAGCAATGCTTGTGCCCGAAGGCATTTCTGGGACCCGACATCAGGCTTGGCTCTCTTGGTAGAAGAAGAAGAACACATAGGTAGTGTTTTGTCATGTGTACATGCAAATCCAGGCACGTAATCTGACTTGATTTGAGGAGCAACACAGTGAGTTTTTAGAATGACCCCCCCCCCCAAGGGGCACCTGGGTGGCTCAGTTGGTTAAGCATCTGCCTTTGGCTCAGGTCATGATCCTGCGGGATCGAGACCCGTGTTGGGCTCCCACTCAGCAGGGGGTCTGCTTCTCCTCCCTCTGCCCCTCCCCCTGCTTTCTCTCTGTCAAATAAATAAATAAATAAAATCTTCAAAAAAATAAAAATAAAAAATTGTCAAAGAATGGGGCGCCTAGGTGGCTCAGTCGGTGAAGCATCTGCCCTCGGCTCAGGTCATGGTCCTGGGGTCCTGGGATCGAGTCCGCATTGGGCTCCTTGCTCAGCGGGGAGCCTGCTTCTCCCTCTCCCTCTGCCACTCCCCCTGCTTGTGCTCACTCTTTCCTCTGTCAAATAAATGAATAAAATCTTAAAAAAAAAAAAGAACAGCTTTAAAAAAAAAAAGAATGACCCCCCCACACACACACACACTTTACAAATGAAGGTACTTGAATTGCATAATGTTTTCCTAGGAGGGCATTTTTGGGTTGTGGGATTGTGGATATCGGAGTCCATTAATATAGGAAAGGGCTGTTGGAGGTGTGGTTCGAGAAAGGAAAGGTGGCTGCGCCCAACAAGCAACAAGGTAACAAAGACTCGATACAGGAACAGTGCGGTTCAGGCTCTGCCCTAAGTGTGTGATGTGAGGCAAATCACACTCTTCTCTAGATCTTTGTTACATGACAAAGCACTTACACTACATGTTTCCAGAATGGCAAGCATTTACCGTATTCCAGGCACAGTGCTAGAGCTACTTAATTATATTATCTCTTTTAGTCCTTACAGAAAAACTTGGTGACTAGGAATATCGTTATACTTTTTTTTTTTTTTTTTTCAGATAAAGAATTCCAGGCTGGGGGAGCAAATTACTTGTTGAATGCTACATTGCTAGTAAGTGGAGAAGTAAGATATAAACAAAGGTCTGCATGCTCCAGCTTTCATTCATTTAACTAAATTATTGCATGCTTACTTCGTCCCAGACACTGCTCTAGGCATGAGATACAAAAAGCTGCTTGGGCTCTGCCGCTACAGAATTTACCATTTAAGTGGGGCGAGAGTTATTAATCAAATGAATAAAACTATACTTGCAAAATAACGAACTCTTCTAAGTGCTGGGAAGGAGGAGCTCCTAATGATATGAAAACACATGACAGGAGAAGTTTACCTTGTCTGGAGTCATGGAGAGGTTCTGCTAAGAAGTGATATTTGAGATAAAATCTGATGACTGGCTAGGAGTTAGCCAACTGAATGGGGGTGGGGGGTGAGCATTCCAGCTGTAGGAAATAAAATGTGCAAAGGCCCTGGGCTTGAAGGGACTACCGAAGAAAAAAGGAGGCCAAATTATATTGCCTTTCAGATCACGCTAAGAATTTGGGGATGATGAAGATGAGGATGATGATGATTTAAGTGTTGGACTGGGGTATGGTAGTGCCATGAACAGACTTTTAATTTTGAATTATACGTCCAGCTACAAAGCAGGGTGGGCTAGAGGGACACAAAAGTAAAGCTTATCTCAGTATCCCCAGCAAAGATGATGGTTGTCTATACCAGATCAGTGGCTATGCAGATGAGATAATGCATCTCCTATTAAGAGGTGGCAACTGGGGGTACCTGGGTGGCTCAGATGGTTACACATCTGCCTTTGGCTCAGGTCATGATCCCAGGGTGCTAGGATGGAGCCCCACATTGGGCTCCCTACTCAGTGGGGAGTCTGCCTCTCCCTCCCCATCTTCCTCTCCCCCTGCTCATGCTCTCTCTCTCTCTCTCAAATAAATAAATAAAATCTTAAAAAAAGAAAGAGGTGACAACTGTTTCCTTGGATCTGGATTCATCCCAGAACCTACGTTGACCAATGGAGTATGTTGGATTTGGCATTATAATACTTCTGAGACTGGGCCTTGAGAGGTCCTATGGGTTCCACCTTCTCTCCCTTGTAATGTTTGCAAGCTGGTCTGAGCTACTGGAGGATAAAAGGGCCACATTGGAAAGAAGACCAAGGCAACCCAACCAAGCAGCCAGCACCTAACTGCCAAACGCATACATGAGAACGTCTTAAGACATTTCAGACTGCTGGCCCCCCAACTGAATAACCCCAGGGAATCAGAAGAGGAACCTCTCATTCAGCCCCGCATCTGTAAGAAATAAGATATTGCTGATTTAGCCTAATGTTCCAATGGTTTCTTATGCCCGAATAGATACCTACAGTGGACGGGCTGGGGGTGAGATAAGCTTTGGTCGTACTGAGTTTGAGCTGCTTCCAAGATATCCAGGGTAGGACACGGAGGATCTGAACGATCACAACTGCATTTCTTGCACAGTTGGTGGATTGTGCTGCATTCACTAGTAGGTAAGATTGAGGTGGCGAATTTGTCAATTTATTTATTTGAGTACTGTTTCCAAGTTCAGAGGAAAGGTCAGAATTGGAGATAAAACACTGGAGTCATCAGCTTACAGATATTATGTGAAATAAGGGATGTAGATAAGAATTCCTGGAGGTGATATAATATAGTGGTTTCACCAGCCTCTGGGCTGCTTGGACTAGAAACCCAGCCCCGCTTATTAATTAGTATGTGGTCTTGGGCATGATTCCATTTTGTCCGACCTCTCTCACAGGGTTACTGTGGATGTTACATGAGCTAAGTGTTTAGGTGTTTGGAACAACAGGTGAGCCTGGTTACTGATTCTTTTAAAGGACAGAACAAGAAGAGGAGAGAGGCTAAAATCCAATGTTGAGGAACATTAGCACACAATTCCTGAGGGGAGGAGGATATACACACATACAGATAGGGAGAGAGGCAGTCCGAGAAGTTCTAGGCTATCACAGAAGCCAAGGCAAGAACAGAGTTTGGAAGAGGAGATTAACTGGGTCAAGTGCTAATAAAATATGAGGAAACACGAGTTCTTTAAAACGCTCATTGGTTTTAGTAACAGAGAGGTCTTTGGGGAGACTAAATGCCTTCTTAATGGAAGATGGAGTTCAGAAGCCAGGCTGGAGTGTGCTGAGCAGTGAGCAGGAGGTAAGGAAATGAAGATAATAATTCTTTTGAGAATGTTTCCTGTGAAGAAGAGATTGACAAATGGAAGAAGATGTGTGGTCTTTTCTTTTCTTTTTTTTTTCTGTTTTTTTAATTTGTAAGGAACTTACATTAGTTTTCTGTTGCTACATAACAAATTATAGTAAATGTAGCCACTTATAACAACTCCCATTTACTGTCTCCTAGTTCTGTAGGGCAGATGTCTGGGTAGGCAAAACCGGATTCTCTGCTCAGGGACCCCCAAGGCTGAAATCAAGGTATTAGCAAGACGAGGCTTTTCCCTGGAGGTTTGGGGGAAGAACTTACTTCCGAGCTCATTCAACTTGTTGGAAGAGTTCATTCAGTTCCTTGTGGTGGTTGGACTGAGGTCCCTATGCATGTACCACAGTAGCTTTATTGGGGATCAGTATCATTGGTCATTTCTACATCTTCTTGGAAATATGTCTCTTCAGATGCTGTGCCTATTTTTTGTGTGTTTAATTGTAAGAGTTCTTTATATATTCTATTTTACAAGTCCCTTATTTGTTATATAATTTTCAAATATTTTCTCCCATTCTGTGGATGATATCCTTGAAGCACAAAAGTTTTTAATTTTGATGAAATCCAATGTATTTGCTTTTTCTTTTGTCACTTGTGATTTTGAATTTCTGTCTAAGAAACTATTTTGCCCAGTTCAAAATCATGAGAATTACCCTTATGTTCTCTCCTAAGAATTTCATAGGTTTAGCTTTTACCTTTAGGTCTTCAATTCACTTTGAGTGAATTTTTGTATATGGTGTAAGGAAGAGGTCCAAATTCATTCTTTTGCACATGGTTATCCAGTTGTCTCAGGAGCATTTATTGGAATGATCATTCTTCTCATTTAATTATCTTGGGACACTTACTGAAAGCTGGTTGACCATAAATATAAATATAATATTTATTTCTGGAATTTCAATTATACTTACTAATCTATCAGCCTATTCTTGGGCTAGTGTGATTACCCTACAGTGTAATTATTTTAGCTTTGCAGTTAAGTTTTGAAATTGAGAATGGGAACTTCCAATTTTGTTCTTCTATTTCAAGATTGATTTGGATATTTTGAGTCCCTTGCATTTCTGTATGAATTTTATGATTAACTTGTCAATTCCAAGGAAAAAAGGGCAACTGGAATATTGATATGAATTTCATTGATCTGTGAGTCAATTTGGGTATTATTGCCATTTTAATAATAATTAGTCTTCTCGTCTATGGTGAGGGTGTCTTTCCGTTTATTTAGGTCTTTAATTTTTAACAATTTTTTATAGTTTTCAGTGTACAATTCTTACATTTCTTCAGTTAAATTTGTTCCTAAGTATTAATTATTTTTGATACTATTATAAATATAATCGCTTTTTTTAAGATTTTATTTACTTATTTTATTTATTTGAGAGAGAGAGAGTGCACATGAGCAGGGGGAGGGGCAGAGGGAGAAGCAGGCTTTCCACTGAGCATGGAGCCCAACTTGGGGCTCAATCCCAGGACCCTGGGATCATGACCTGAGCTGAAGGCAGATGCTTAACCGACTGAGCCACCCAGGTGCCCTAATATAATTGCTTTTTAATTTCATTTTAAGATTATTTATTTCTAAGGTATAGAAATTTTGTGTATTGATAGCTTATCCTGTAATCTTGTTGAACTTACTTGTTACCTCTAGTTGTGTTTCTGTGGACTTTTATAAACAGGATCTTGTCAACTGTAAATAGTGATAATTTTACTTCTTTTTTTCCAATCTGGATGCCTTATATTTTCTTTCTCTTGTTTAATCACCCTGGCAAGAACCTCCAGTACAATGTTGAATAGGAGTGGTGAAACCTTGTTTTCAGGCTTAGGTAGAAAGCCACCCGTTTCTCTCCATTAGGAAAATGTTATTAGCTGTGGGTTGTTCATAGATAGCCTTTATCAGCATGAGGTGCCTCCCTTCAATTCCCAGTTTGCTGACTGTTTTTATCATGCAATGATACTGAATTTTGGAACATCACTTTTTTCTCCATCTATTGAGATGATCATGTAGTTTTTGCCTTTATTATTAGCATAACATATTACTTTAATTGATTTTCATGTGTTAAACTAGCCTTATAATCCTGGGTTAAATATCACTTGGTCATGGTGTATAATCCTTTTAATATGTTGCTGGATTCATTTTGCTAGTATTTTGTTGAGGATTTGGGGGTTCATATTCATAAGGGCTATTTATCTGTAGTTTTATTTTCTTGTGATATCTTTGTCTGGTTCTGGTTTCAGAATAATACTGGCCTCTTAGTATGATTTGGGAACAAGGACCTATTTAGCATTCCATTAGCAGATACCCCCTGACTCCCAGTTTTCCTTTTTCAGAATGGAATCCCATGCTTCTTCACATATGTAGGTACAGATTTTCATAGCCCTAGTTCAGTACAATCTCTGTTAATCCCCCTCTGCAAAATAAACAACTTCTGTCTTGGATTATTCTGCCTTCCTGTTAGCTTCCTATAATATTCTCTGCACCTGCTCTTCACTCATTACTCTCAAGAGGTCCCGTGGACATGTGTCCTGGGAAGACTGGTCTAAGGAGAAGACTGTTCTCAAGGTCTCTAACTCTTCTTACCTTAGGCTGATCCAGCTGATCCAGACCAAACATTGAGAGCATAGGAAACACCAAAGGTCAAAGTAAAGAATGCTTGTGGCTGTCCTAGCTCATGGAATGGTCAAATGTAATTAACCTGGAGATCCACTGAGAAATACACAACGATATGGAATATAGCTGATCAGACAGGAAGAAATGGAAGGAACCAGGCTATACCTCTCCAGTTGAGGAACTAGAGAAAAAATTATTAGTCAGTGGTGAAGAGCCTCATTGGACCAAGTTCCAAGGTAGGAGTCAGTTAGGATGGAGTTAGTTTGTGGGGGAGATGTATTCTGATCTTAAGCACCTATCTATAATGTTGAGTAAAACCATCTCCAACCAGGGGGACCAAAGTACAGAGAAACCACTTAAACATAGGGCAAGAACAGGCTCCAGGCTAGTTAGGATATAGCAGCTGAGATTAATGGCTCAGGTTTTGGCCCATTAGACTACATCCAAATGAAAGCATTAAAAATCCAGAGTATACCCTCTCCAAAATGAATTGCTTTCCTGACTACTTCCATTTAAGAATTTGTTGAGAAATATCCTCACCTGTCTGTGTCCGAGAAGCAACTTCTCTTTGCCACATCCCCAAGTGAGCCTCTCATTTTTAGAGCCAAGTGGTTTGTTTTGTTCTTTTAATTATAATCTTGTGTCTTCTCTCTCCCTGTTTCTCATTGCACTTGCTATTTATTGTTTATCTCTGGGTAATAGAGGTACGAGGAAAGAAAGAAACAACACATTTTAAGAAGCTTTGGATCTGCCTTTGACTGGGATCTCCTTGGTAGTCTTGGGGTAGAATGCGCTGTTACATAGGGATTTCTTAACCTTCTTAATTAGGGTTTCTGAAGTTCAGAACCAACACAAGCGTCCTATTATTTGTCATTTCTAGGAAATCATGGGATAAAAAAAATTAGAAGATCCTTAGCTCTAAACTAATATTGTTAAGGGCATCTACATTTTGATCATTCTGTTTTCATGTGTATAATAATGTTACTGGATCAAGGTTTCCAAAAATGTCATATGTACAACAGAAAACCAAACTGGATTCTCGAGGGGATCCATTTGAATCCCCTGAGAAGCTAAGGTACCCACAACTTCAAGAAATGAAGACTAGAAATAGAGGTTAGCTGGCCTGTTACATTACTGAACCAAAAGATGAACCCAGGCAAAAAATGGCGAGGAGAATTTTAAATCCCCTATTAATAAGACAAAAAATAGACATTGGGCTTTTAAAGCTTAATTAAGACCTTGGCAAAGAGCTGTTATTTTAGAAAGTAGATAAAGAAAAATTAAGTAGAAATTGTTAGCTATAAAATCAGTACGTCTGAATGATATTTATGGACTTTTCTAATTTATTAAATAATTTCCTCTTAGTTTTAAGCAAAATGAAAGATGAGAAGGATCTGTGGGTGAGAAGAAGAAACAGTGTTGTTTCCTGGTAATTCTCATCATTACTTATTCTTGTCCCTTCAGGAATTAAGCTTAAAAAGTAGGGCAGAACCAGAAAAATGTAGACAGGCAATGTGGAATTTTTGAGGTACGTTCCCAAGAATGTAATACTTTAACGGGTACGAGAGATTAAAATCCTTTCAACAAGCCGCAGCTGGTCCAGGAAGAATGTAAGGGGTCTTGTTTTGGGGTCAGTTGCTAACTTCTTGAGTGTCTTCAAGTTTCTCTCATTATGTTGACCCAGGATCTGAAGAAAGCTCCAAAACGGTGATTAGACGCCGGGCCAACACACAGGACCTGGGCCATGAGGCATCAGGCTGACATTTGAAGGGACAAGAGAGAAGCGTGGGAAGGCCAGGCATGGGTTAGCACTCAGTGAGGCTGTCTACCATGCGGCAGTGGAAAGAGCAAACTCTGTTGTTGGCCTGCCTGGGTTTGAATCCTGGCTCTCTTCACTCACCGTGTAGCTTTGGAAAATTCTCTCAAGCTCTCTGCCCTCCTCTTCTTCTCTATGCAATGTGCATAACAGTAGTATGTGGCTCAGAAGATTAAGTTGCGGGAAGAGCATGTTGAGTTATTCTCTGAATGTTAGAAATCATTGTGAGGATGACTGGGGGGGTAATGCTCATAACTGTCCAGTGCTGTCCAGAGGAGACGTCCTTCAGCTCGTTCTGAATTGCACTGATACAGAAGGTTTGGTTTTCTGCCTTCTTCCTTATTAGTCTCTAAGGAGTGGGAATACTCAGAGATAGTGGATTTTTGGTTCTGGACACTGTTTCTTATGTGAATTAAGTCCCCAGATGGCAGCTGATTGGATGAAGTCTGGACTCCAAAGAGAAGGGACAGGGATTGCCAAGGGTTTGGAATACTTTTAAGACCCAAATCAAGTGGTTTGAGGTTTGTCATAGGCTTTATTTGGTGGCTGGCATCTTCCAGACAGGGCAGTTTGAGGTTCCAGGAAGAGCTCCCATCCCATCAGGAGAAACAGACAGCAAATCAAGAAATTAAGTCTTGCAGGCTGGCTTACTATGGGGACAGGAAGAATAATGACAATGGGAGCGACTTTAGCTTATTAGATATTAGGTGGACTTCAACTGACCCTCGAGTGACATAGTATTACTGTGTGCCTCCCAGGGCATGCAGGTTATTGTCTTGCTATTTCTGTAGAATTCCTATCGGGTAGGTCATTATGTGTTATGTCATATCACCATACCTGCCAGAGCTGACAAGACCAGGGATGGGCATCAGACCTAAAGGCAGACATCTACAGTCTGCCCAGGGGCCCAGGTAGTTCCAGAGAAGGCATGGGTGGGAACTCGAATCCACTCAACGAGGGGGGAAAAAAAAGAAGAAGTAGTATAGTAACCAGGGACATGTACCTTATGGACAAATTGAGGTATAATAACTGTATTACAATAAAATATGATAACTAGATTTTGTAACCCCTGAGTGATCAGTAAACCTGTATGTTATATTCAGTATATTGTGCTTCAATAGCATGAAAAAAGTATGATAGCTATTAAAAAGATGTCTAAATTAGCAGGATTTTAGAAAAGCTTTTGAAAATTACAAAAACGTACACTGAGCTCTCTGTAAAGCATAACTAGATAATGCATTCTTTGGTGTTTCTGAATGGTTAAGATTTAGCTGTTATTGAAACGAGTGACTGACAAAATAAATGGATGATTTTAAGTGCATCTCTTTTCGGAGGGTGTTTCAGACACGTGAACTTAGGAAGCCAAATATAGACCTACAAATTTTATGATCACAAATGTATAGATTGTTAGAACTAGAGCAAAGCGGAAGTGACATTATTAAGAATCTCCTCTTGCCAGGTCATATGCTAAGGGATTTTCCTAATTATATTTAAATCTTCTCAATATTCACATGTGCTGGGCATCAGCATCTGTTTCATAGATAGGAAACTGAGCTATTGGCTCATATATTCTAGCTACCTATAGCTGCTGAGCAAATCATCTGAAATGTAGTGGTCTATAATAATTCTAAGATCTCTCATGGCTTTTTGGGGTGACTTGGCTCAACTGGATGGTTTTTGCTCAAGTCTTCTAATACTTAGCTGGGGCTAAAGTCATCTGAAAACCCTACTGAGCTGGACATCCAAGATTGCACATTTTTAGTCTCAATGTTACTTGAGATGGCTTGATCAGCAGGGGCCTGGCTGAGCATGTCTCTTTCTTTCTCTCCATGTGACCTTCCATATGGTGAGTGTGGCCTTCCTCACGGGCATAGCAACCTGAGGTTTGTCATAGGCTTTATTTGGTGGTTGGCATCTTCCAGACAGGACAGTGAGCAGCCTAAGAGGTCCTATGTCCTGCCATCAGAAGTCTGGAATGTCACTTCTTCTGGTAAAGTTGGTCACTAAGACGAACTCAAATGCAAGGAGAGAGAATTTGACACCACCTATCATTGGAAGGAGGGTCAAAGGATCTATGGCAATCTTTAAAAAATTATACCATGGTAACCCAGTTAGTATGAGAACTGAATCTTGATATACCATACACCAGCATCATTTTATCACATTTCAGGTAATTGAACCCTGGAGGATGTCTTATTTTGCTGAAGTAGCTCAGATGCAGATGGGTAAAGTCATGTAATCAAATTCACAGTATTTTCTAGGAACTTTCCCACATATAAGCCTGCCCAGTATTGATTTGTTCAAAAAATAAGAAACCACCTCTAGGAAGGAAGGAGGTGCAAATACAACTGATTTAAAACAACTCAACACAAAGCATTATGAAAAGACCCTCCAGGGAGCCCTCCAGAGCAGGCTGGATATGCAGGGATCTGTAAGGCCCTAAAACCTAATGGCCATGCCAGGACAGAGAGCCGTGTGCCCTTTCTGCATAATCACCAGGTGGCTGAGGCTGAGGACAGATGGGCAACATCCCAGAGAGCAGCTCATGTCATACATCTGAGATGTTAACATGTTGGGGAGGAAAGTCCTAGGGTGCATAGTAGCAGAAAGCTGGGCTGAATTTCTCATGCTTCTATCTGCATTTAGAACCATTAAAAAAATCTCTACTAATCTGTGAATATGAATATCAAGAGGAACCCAACAGTGATGGTAGTGCTGTGATCCAAAAGAGAAGACAGAAGAGGAGAGCATCCCCATGATTTTAGTGTTTAACATATGTAACAGGTCATACCCAGGTAGGTTTGGAAGGTGCCAAAATTGGTGAGTGGAAGAGATCCCCTAGACAATGGGGAGAAAAATGTTATCGGCTTTTTTTTTTTTTTTTTGGTGATAATGAGAAATTAGACCAGAAATCATTGTAAAAAAGCCATCCCTACAAAACTGTTTTATATAAAAAATAATGAGAACAGAACTAATTTAGTTAGCTAATTATCACATGCATTTCACATCAGCCCACAAGCAACCAGAAACCATTAGCAGTACACCCCGCCGTTCTCATCAAGCAGGGGATTAATGGGAACAAACCTGGAATTGGCTTTTGCAGAAATGAATCCACCATCTTCAAAAGGTAATAATCGCCATGGGCCTCCCCTTGTGACCTACACTACGCGGTGAGGTTCTCCCTGGAGCTTTGGGGGGCAGGAAAATCCTTGTCTTCTTCTCTGCCTGGTTGCTCCCACCCCAGAGTGCTGGAGGTACAAGATGCATCTTTTTCGCAGATAGTCCTAGTGCTTAATTCCTCCCATTAGTGATAGGGCAGAAAGCCATGACGGTCTAGGAACCTACAAACAGTGTTGACCTGTTCTCATCAAGATATGAGATTTTGGGGAATTTTTCCCTGTGTCCATCCGCAGACATTTCACGTCATTTAAACCTTTGCTTACACGGCAAACCTTAAGTTTTATTCATTTCGTCATTCAATCATTCAAGCAGTCACTGTTAGGGAATTTAGGGCTCACATTGTATTACATAATGAGAAAGGAGAAAAAGAATTCCAGGATTTAATGTGCTCATGTTATGACGTGGAAGAAAAACAAAGAGGATAAGCTAAAATTAGAGCGCTGTGTTGGTGCGTTAGGACAGGTCATTTGTATCCAAATCCTCTGGACGGGAGGTGGGTGATGGGAGGGATTGAGGGTGTGTGATCTGAGCATTGAAAAATACAAAGACCTGGGGCGCCTGGGTGGCTCAGTCGTTAAGCATCTGCCTTCGGCTCAGGTCATGATCCCAGGGTCCTGGGATCGAGCCCCGCATCGGGCTCCCTGCTCAGTGGGAAGCCCGCTTCTCCCTCTCCCACTCCCCCTGCTTGTGTTCCCTCTCTATGTCTCTCGCTGTCAAATAAATAAAATCTTTAAAAAAATAAAAAAAAGAAAAAAAAAAGAAAAATACAAAGACCTAAACAAGATGCTAATTTGGGCAGTTTTTCTAGACAGAGGGCACACAGCATGGACAAAACGTAAAAATAAAAAAAAATTACTAGTCTTTTGCATGCTTGCAGTACAGGATGTGTATGGAGAAGTTGCAGGTGAAATGAAGCTACTACCTTGTATTCAAGGTGTGGTGCATGGACCAGCATGACCAGCAGCCCCTGTGAGCTCCTTAGGCATCCAGGATCTCAGGCTGCATTCCGGACCTGCTGAATCCAAATCCTCATTTTGACAAGACCTTCAGTTGGCTTGCATGCATGCTAAGTTTGAGCAGCCCCAGAGTAGGGCACAGAATAGCTGACAGATTGGCCAAAAAAAAAAAAAAAAAAAAAAAAGGTGAAAATAAAAACAGAGTTTCTAGCCTTTGACAGACACAAACCTGCCAGGAAGCAAGAAGGTGAACAACTGAACTGTATATGAAGATCCTCAGGATTTTCCTTATTTCTCTGTCCTCTGCAACAGAGATTATGCTCATGGTTAGCAAGATTGTCAGGGTTTTAGATGAGTTTGTCCACATATTTTCCTCATTGATTAGGGTATGTAGCAGAGCACTATTTGATTGGTGTGTTTTCATTCCTACCAATTTTTTTAAGCTCATAGCTTTTCTCTATTTAAAATAGACTCCGAAAGATCCACTGCCTCGGGTTAGAGTTGTTACAGTAAAGTCTAGAAAATAAAGAAGTCAATTCTAGGCTTTTGAGTTTCAAGATGGATTTTGAAGGGAAATGCTTTGGGAATTGGAAAACATAAACTTTTATCTTCAAAATCCTAAACCACAAAGAATTGGGGGCATAAAACTCAGGCTATCAGTGATGGATCACGGAGAGATAGAGTCAGGGAAACTTGCTCCCATATGAGGCAGAAAGTCCATGAAGAAGAGAATCAGAAGACCAAAGGGGGAACATAGGGGTTCATGAGTCCTGCAGGAGGCACCCCATATCCTGAATTCCAGAATGAGACCTAGCACCCCATTGGTTTGAGGGAAAAAAAACCTGGGCTTTGCCTCTGGTTGCCTCAGATTTCCAGGAGTATCTCATGGGAAAGGAGAGTTCTTGGTGTCCCTGAGCACAGAGGGGCAGTAGGATGCTCTCTGTGATTCCAGGAAGAGGTGATGACAACACGAATGGAGAAGGCAGTGAACATGAAGAGGTCTTCCTGCCAGTTTCCAGAATGAGGAACAGCAATCTGCAGAGACTGATGACATTTTACCTCCATCCCCAGCAAAACATGGTTGTCTGATGACTGTTCCCTTCCCCCACCATAAAGGAGACACAACCCAGGTTATAAGATGATTCTTAAATCTATTGAGAGTAAATATTTGTATCTGTCAACATGGGGACTTAAAACAGATATTAAAGCCTACTTTAGATAAAAAAAAAGGGATACTCCTTTTTACCACTCTGTGTATGTGATATGAACAGTCATACCTGTTGCAGACACTTGTGGCTCAAGAACAGAACGGGTCCCAGCCCTGACACACAGATCTGTGACCGGCCCACCAGCCAAACAGAACCACACGATAAGGAACACTCACGTGGACAGCTCATTCTCTTGGTTTATCCAGCAATTTGGGGCATGCAGATTGTAATTCCATCCATTTTTTTCCAACTTAAGAAAGAACATAGAAAGAAGAGTCAGAGTGATGTTCTTAAGATGACCTTGGATCGTCTCCACTTTATAAATTCCCTCAATCATGTAAGGCAAAACTTTATGCCTTATGAGTAAAAAGCCCTGGAGGACACACCCCAAAACTAATAAACATGCATATGTATTGCAATATTAAAATGGGGACCCACTGGGCCAGAGGAGACATTGATTTGATATTCAGATGGGACCAGGCAATGTCTTATCTAGCATCCTCACAGAGCTAATTTTGCCCAACTCAAAATGTTGCCTGCCCTCTAGGAAGATGAGGAAGAGGGAGTGTTAGCATCCTGCCGTGTCACCAAGTGAAGGACTGTAGTGATGATATAGTAAAAGCCTTTGAACATGGGATCCAGATTGCTCTTGATCTGATGGTTAATTTGATTCCTCTTATTTGCTTTATGTCCTTGAGCCAGCAACTTAGTTTGGTGTTTTTGTTTTGTTTGTTTTGTGTTGTTTTCCTGAACTTCAGTTTTTGGATCTATAAAATGGAGTTGCTGTGTGATGTAACACGGAACTGACTGGAACCAAATAGATTTTCAGTAAATGTAAGATCCTTTCTCCATTATTATGTAATTAGAGTTAAAAATTTTTTATGCTTTTCCAAACTAATATATAGAAAACTAGCCAACATCCTTCTCACAGTCTCTCTTCATCTCTTTCTCTCTCTCTCTGTCTCTCTCACTCTCAACCTCTGACCCCCTCTGATTAGGGGATTAAAGTTGGCTGGAGCAAAGAGTGCTTCATTGCCCTAGACTTTGCCTGGTAGACATCCAACCATCCATCCATCCTTCTATCCATCCATTCATCCATCCATCCATCCATCCAACAGACATTTCTTTTTTTTTTTTTAAAGATTTTTATTTATTTATTTGACAGAGAGAAACACAGTCAGAGCAGGAATACAAGGGGGAGTGGGAGAGGGAGAAGCAGGCCTCCCGCCGAGCAGGGAGCCTGATGCGGAACTCGATCCCGGGACCCCGGGATCATGACCTGAGCCAAAGGCAGACACTTAACGACTGAGCCACCCAGGCGCCCCCCAACGGACATTTCTTAAGTGCCTACTTTGTTCTTTTTTTTTTTTTTTTTTTTTTAAGATTTTATTTATTTATTTGACAGAGAGAGACACAGTGAGAGAGGGAATACAAGCAGGGGGAGTGGGAGAGGGAGAAGCAGGCTTCCTGTTGATCAGGTAGCCCGATGCGGGGCTCGATCCCAGGACCCTGGGATCATGACCTGAGCCGAAGGCAGACGCCTAATGACTGAGCCACCCAGGCGCCCCTACCTACTTTGTTCTTAAAATTTGGTATGCATAAAAAAGTATTATCTTGTGTTAATTTTAGTGGAAAGTAACGGACAATAAACCAAAACCTAGTAAGTAAATTAACCTTAGAATGTACTGGAATGCAATAATCACTGTAGAAAAACAGAAAGAAGTATAGTTGATCAGAGGTGCAGGGGTTAGTGGGTGTAATGACTTGTAATTTAAAATAGGATGATCACGGGCGCCTGGATGGCTCTGTTGGTTGAGTGTCTGACTCTTGGTTTAGGCTCAGGCCATGATCTCAGAGTCATGAGATTGAGCCCTGGGCCAGGCTCTGCGCTCAGTGTGGAGTCTACTTCCCCACTCCCTCCCTCTCCCTCTGCCTTTCCCCCCACTCACTACTCTCTTTCTCTCTCTCTCTCCCTCTCTAAAATAAATAAGACAAAATCTTAAAAAATAAAATAAAATAATATGATCAGGGTAGGTGTCAGTGAGAGAACTTGAAGGAGGTTGGGGACATTTCCCTGCGGACATCTGAAGGAAAAATACCAAGAATAGAGTGAGTGGCCACTGTGTTTTAGTCTACTTGGGGTGCTATAACAAAATACCACAGACCAGTAGCTTCTAAGAGCAGAAATTTAGTTTTCATAGTTCTGAAGCCTGGAAGTCCATGATCCGGGGACCAGTATGGTCAGATGAGCACTCTCTTCCAGGCTGCAGGCTTGTCATTGTGTCCTCGCATGGTGGAAGGGCTAGGGGTCCTTCTGGAGCCTCTTTTATAAGGCACAAATCTCATTCATGAGAGCCCCACCTCCTCATACCATCATTTTGGGGGGTTAGTATTTCAACATATGAATTTCGAGGGCACACAAATATTCAGACCACAGCACACTGCAAAAGCCCCCAGACAGAATAAAGATGCCTGACATGTTCTAGGGACAGCAAGGAGGCCAGAGTGGCTGGAGCTGAGCGAGCAGAGTGAAAGGGTAGGAGATGAGGTCAGAGAAGGAGGAGGAGGCACAGAGAAACCAAAATCCTGGCCACTTCCCAGGATCGGGGGCATCTTGGCCTAGGCTTTTCTCTTCTCCGGGGAAGTGAAGTTCTCTGATGAGAAAAACTCCTCTCACTTACTTGCACCAGGAGCCTGGAGACCGAAGACCTCAGCTGGGAAATGACGGGGTCTTTTTCCCTTGCCCTCCAATGGGATCTGGCAGGTCCATACCTCAGGATGGGGGGCTGGATTCTGTGAGCCTCTGACACCTTCCTCGGAATCCTTCTGTACTGAGCCTCTACCTATGTGGACTCATGTCTGGGATACAATTAAATGGGACTGCTTTAAGAGAAGGAGGGGGAGTCTAGGGGTGCAAAGGAGGAAAGAATGAAGTGATGACTTGCATGGTGTCTCAGATCATGATGCTTGTGCCTGTGAACTTGTCTTCTGTAGTTTCAGGAAACCCACTTAACCCACCCACGACTTCATTCTGTGTGATGAGAAATTAAGATCAGTGTTGTCCACGATTCCTCCCAACCCAGAGTCTCTCTGTTTATGTATATATTGTGTGACATGACTTGTCACCTGGTTTTCACGTTCTGAGCTAAAGCATGGCAACTGTAATGGGCTGAATGATATCCCCACAAAATCCATATGTTGAAGTCCTAATCCCGAGGACATCAGAATGTGACTATATTTGGAGATCCGTAAAGAAGTGATTGTTACAAGGAAGTCATAGGGGCTGGCCTTAATCCAATATGACTGGTATCCCTATAGGAAGAGGAAATTTAGAGACAGGTAGAGACAGAGAGAAGACCATATGAAGACACAGGGAGGAGACAGCCAGCTACGAACCAAGGACAGAGGCATGAGAAGAACCAGCCCTGTGGATACCTTGATCTTGGACTTCGGGCCTCCAGAATCATGAGAAAAGTTTCTGCTGTTTAAGCCATCCACTCTGTCGCATGCTGTTATGGTGGCCTGAGCAAACTCATACAGCAACTACTTAATGACATCAAAACTATGCCCACAAAATCAGACATGGCCTTGGAACATATCAGGAATAGGGAGGAAAGAATGAACTCGGGAAAAAAGAATTAATCCCTTCTTCTCTGGGGCAGCCCAGCTAGTTTCTGGTCAGCTCTTGACTCAGACTCTTAAAAAAAAAAAAAAAAAAAAAAAAATATATATATATATATATATATATATATATATATATATAAATGTACTTCTGCTGATTCCATTCTTGGACCCTTGTGCCCAATTAATTTCTCCAGGTCACATGAACTAAGAAGCCTGTAAACAGTGTTCGTACCTCTGAGCCCCTCCAGGTGCTTCTGTGTTTCCCTTCCCATCCTGTGTATGGACATCTGCTCTGGACTTAGCTCCTTTTCCTGCATCCACACTGGCACACCCCTTGTCACCTTGCCCTTTTTGGTTTCCTGTCAATGGATCCTAATCATTCTCTGCTTAGGGGCTGGTGACTAACCAGGGTGGCCATCTAATACACATTTGAGATCATCAAAGTGGTTTTATATTGGGACCCTCTGAGGATGTAACAAAGCCTAGGAGCTGTCTTTTTCTTCTAAAGAACAAAAGGATGGGCAATATTTTAAAGTAGTCATAGAACATACAAAAGCACTCTAACAACAGCAGTGTTCAGTAAAAAGAAAAAAAATCATAATCTTTCAATCCTCTAGCAACTTAATTATTCATTTTCCATATCTTCTGTACATAAATATTTTACACTTGTAATCATAGAATACATATAATTTTATACTCTGTTTTTTCTCACTTATATCACAGTGGAGATGTTTTTCCTTATTTCACAGTAATCTTAATTATTACTTTTAGTGGCTTCATAATATTACGTATAAAGGAATGTACCTTGTCTTAAATATCTTGTTGGACATTCAGGCTGTTTAAAAATTCTTGACTATTTTGAATAATGCTGAAATGAACATTTTTATGAAAATGGTGTTTTTCATCTTTGGGAACAATTTCCACAGGAAATGGCCAAGTCAAAAAAAATCTGAGCATTTTTATAATTTTAAAAGCATATCAAATCTTCAAAGGACCCTGCCAATTTACGTTGCCTGTAGCAATGTGTAATGTACCACTTTCATTACAACCTCATCTGAAATTGGTGTTATCAGTATTTTTCATTTTTTAGCAAAAGTGAAATGCGACCTTATTTTTATTTTGATCATAATTCCTTGATTGGAATGTTCTATTTTAGACCTCTTCTAATTTGTGAATTTATATTCATATTAGGAGGTAAGTAAAGTCATGGTGGGAGAAATGAATATTCAGTACCCATTATCTGCCAGTTTACTAGGGATTTTAGAAATGCTCCTTTTTTTGATCTTTGCAATAACTTGTGATTATATTGCAGATGAGTCACCTGAGACTTTGTGTGGTGACGAAACTGTCCAGAGTCACAAGTCGAGTGGGTCAAGGAGCTGCATTAAAATTCAGAACTATCTCCAGGTGTGAACTGACTGATAAAGTTAGAAACTTGACTTATACACATCAAAGTGTTCGTGCATAAGTTCACGCGAGGCCAGAAGCTAAGAATGATCTGCAGTTAAAACGGAGTATCTGGGTCTAGGACTCAGAGATTCAGATACAGTGAGTTTGGGGTGTGGTCTGGAAGTCTGCACCTTGAACTAACACCCCCAGAGGATTCTCAGCATCAAGCAAGATTTGCAGTTGGCATTTGGCGGTGGTTTCCAGTCTAAGCTCAGAGACTCACCTGCAGAGCTTTGTAAAAATCTACAGACACTCCAGACCCACTGAATGGACTCTCCCCAAGTGGAGCTCCAAAATATGTATCTTACCAGGCCCTCCAACACATTTTTACCAAGCAGCCACACAGGGCTCTTTGGTGGCATTTGGAAAGTCCTGAACAAGGATCTCACTGCTGTTGCCCTTTGGATCTAAGTCACGGGATCCTGTATTACATGAAGGTCTTTTGAAGGTGTCTTTAGTTAATTAAATAGAAACCTCTGGAATGAGGTGCCAGAAGCATCTGATCTGCTCAGTAACTGAGTCAGCTTGCCTTTTTAGAATCTCCCTAAAGATCACTCTAAGAACTTTGAAGATCTTTGAAAACCTATAATTTATCACATCCCTTAGATACACTTATGCATCTTAGTTCCTATATATGTTGAAATTGTATTTCTTCCTGGCTGCCAAAAAGCACAATGTCTGCTCTCATGATAAGGCATGTTTCTGAAATCACCTTCCTTTTAGCTATCCGGTAATTGTTATATGCACACTTTGGATGAAGAGTCTCAGATAAGGATTTAACTTGGATTAATAGGATAATTACTGTGTGACAAATGAATGCCAAATAATGTGAGGAACTGCTTTATAAGGGAGTTCTTGGTTTGACAAAGGTTTGTTTTCAGGTATGTGGCCTAAATTTAGAACTTCAGAAATATTTCCCAGGCTTCGGATGAAATTTATATTTAAACATACAATACAACCTTGCCATTTTCTTGGATATTTTTAAGAGTCAAGTTTGAACTCTGCACTGGAATCTTTCTATCTTCCCCCGGGCTTTCCTGAGGTGACTGAATCGTCACCCAGACATTGTTGATACCCCAAGTGCAGCTTCCTGAAAATGAGGAGGCAGAGTGTCTAATGTGCAGGTGGGCAGAAAGCATCTTGCCTCCAAAGCTCACGCCTGTGTTCACCAGGGCATCCATCACCACTCCATGTGATGGTTTATATGCTTCTCGTCCCGATGACAGCATGAGCCCCATCCACTGCAAGAGCTCTGCATTACTACTTGGGTAATGATGACAAGACATCTTCAGCCACTGAAGAGTTGTTGAGCCATCATGATGTCACAGGTACTGTGTCAACATCTACTAGACACATTTCCGAGAAAAGGGAAATGTAACGAAGAAGGTAAGGAGACTTGCCAAAGTTTCAATGAATAGTAAGTGGTGGGCTTGGGACTCGAACTCTGAACTGCCTGTTGCCAAAGCCTGAGGCGTTCTGCCCTGTGTCTCTGTCACCACGACCTAACTCCTCGCAGAGACTCTCTATGTTCTAGGTATTGATCACACTGAGTAAAGGGGTACTATTTATGGAGGGTTGACCCTTTGCCAGATATTGTGCTCAGTTCTCCACAGGTATTATCAACCCCTGGCATGGACCCACCACACTTTTGTGTGGGGCTTGCCTGTGGAGTTGGTGGACATGCCTGAGGATGGGCATGGGGGAGACCGGCTCTGCCCATGTGGGACTAATTAGCTGCTTTTCAGTGAAACTCAAGGCTTTTGTTCTTTGAATTACTAATTTATTTTTCTTTCTTCTCTCCGGACTTGTCCATTCCCCTTCTTTATTTTATGGTGGTCTCCTTTCCCATATACCTCCACTCCCGCCCCCGACCTATATACTACCTGAGTCCTCTCAGTACGCGGGAAATAAGTCACAGGCACCCACCAGGTGCTTTATATTAAACACCACTCTCATTCACAGCCCCACATTGTCATCTCACGTCTCCTTTGGGTCCCTTCCCAGCCACTGGAGAGGTGGGGGTTGGGGCCCACACACTGTGCTGCCTGGGATCACAGCTCCCTTTCATCTCTTACGATCCTATGACCTCAGGGAAGTTTCTGAACCCATTGGCACCTCCGTTTTCTCATTTTTACAAATGGGATAATAACAGCACCTACTTCATCAGTCTGGGGGAGAGTTAAATACATGTAACAAGCTTAAAACAGTCCTTGGCCTTCTAAGAAGAACTCCAACAATGTTAGCCTTCCCGTGACCTACTCTCATGTCCTCCTCCTGGTCTCCCTCAATTCTGGATGCCCGCCATGCTGTGTCCTCTGTTGACGGTCATTCCACTCTGGTCCCTTTCCTTCCTCATTTCTCAGGGTTGTCTTCAATTTCCTTTTTAATTTTCTTGCCTGCCTCTCTTCATTTTTCCTGTTCATGATACATGAGACCACACAGGGTTGTGTTTATAGGTATGTGTGTTTATGTATACAGTCAACAGAACAGTGGGAAAGGGAAAGGTTCAGTCAATTTCATGGCTTGTTATTTAACAAAATGAATTGATTTGGAGACTGACTTAATAGAATCAGTGACATGTAGGCACAGTTTCATAAGAAATTACAGTTTCACCCAAGTGAATTTGTAGTTGTGCACGCACGTGTGTGTGTGTGTGCGTGCGCATGCACATGCTGTAAGGCTGATGTCTGCCTCTATCCAAATAAAGGCTAGGTCTGCTGAGTCTTTAATGAATTTTGGTGGGAAAGATATTCAACTTCTTGAAGCTTTGGCTGTCATATCCAAACAGGGATAGCTGGATCTTCTTCATAATTGTGTCTGGGGAAATACTTTGTTTATATAACAGGTCTAATGGAATTGGAGTGAAATGCTAAGAAGTTTTACAATCTGTTTTTTTCCTCCCTGTTTCTGTGGATTCTAAGCAGGAATCTGTAGAAACTACCACCTTTCCTTTAGAGTGCTTGTCTCCGTGTGTGTGTGTGTGTGTGTGTGTGTGTATTCTTTCACATTCCTTGTCCACAGGATCTTATGCCATGTTTCTGGAAAAATCTATGTAGTTTGAAATGTTGAATGCATACCACGAGTCATGGGGAAGATGTTCAAACACAGAAAACACACAGCATTGGCACCGAGTATTCTTCAATTCAGTAATTGGTGATGTTATTGCTGATGGAATGTTAGAGAAGATAAGATGCAGAAAAGAAAGCAAGAGAAGTTCCTTGTGTGGCCTCCTTAATTAATTATGCAATGGTTGAATCATTTAGATAATAGGAAAGTCAAACCAGGGGAAAAAAAAAACCTGGAGAAGATACTCTAATATTAGATAAGACTTCTTGTATAAATCTTTCCATAATTTTGCCTTTCTAAAATAAGAGGACCCATGGATTGGTATCTGGAGGCTACAAATGCTCCTAAAACCTTGCCATTTAGACCAATCCAGGCATCCTGGTATATTGCCTAAGGGGCTGTGGCCACAAGAATGGGACGTTTCTGAAGCTGGTAATAAAATGAAATTATATGTAAGTTAAATGTGTTCACTGAAGCACCTCAGCATCTATTGAACCCATTCTTCAAGTTCCACTCCCCCTGCTGTGCTGCAGCTGGGTGCCTGTCCCCTGACAGGTGAGCCTCCCTTACCAGACATCTGTTTTGAGTCTGTACCTCCTAATACATGACATGGATGAAATAAGGAGAGACTGGGGAGGCAGAAAGTCAAGACAGGGAAAGATAAGATTAAGGGAGAACAAAGCCTGGAGGACACTGATATTTATGGAGTGTTTGACAGGTTAACAGGCATCCACACCAGGCACTTTATATGACTAACCTTGTTTATCTTCACAGTAACTAGGTACTATTATTTGCATTCTCAGAGAAGAGCTCCCATAAATTAACTGACTTCACTGAAGCCAAGAGTGATGAGTGCATTCACTCACTGGGGTACTCACAACTAAGTTCCTCCAGCTTCACCTCATCCAGCCCTGGCCACCAGCACAGCACCTAGGTAATCTCAGAAAGCCTGGAGCTTTCCCAAATCACACAGCAAGGAGGGCTGGAGCTATGGGTTGGAACTTGAATGCATACAAAATCATTTCACTGCTTTATTTACTAACACGATCCCTACTGCAATGAAGCAGTGTATCTTGTCAGCAGGGGAAGTTATTAGGGGAAGTTCATAAGATCGGGATTGTCTTGAAGTCCTGAGTCAGACTAACAGTGCAGCTCAAACTCACATCACTCCTGGTAAGAATGTAGGGAACCCCCCCTCCCCAGGGAGATGGGGAGATTTTTGTTGTCAATTCTCGGGTTATTTGGTTTATTTTCTATGTCATATAACATCCACCCAGTTCCAAATCTTTCCCCCAAACCTGTTCATGCTCATACATCTTTTTAAAGAAGGCAGCCACTACTCTGAAGACACTTGTTATTTGGTGGCACAAAAATTTTGAGGATGGTGCCAATGTATTATTCAAGTCATTTACCCACGTTAATGCATTATCGCAACACAGGGCTTAACACATTTCTAAGATGGGCTAATTGCTTACGAACAGGGCAATATCACGGTGACACTCACGTGGTACATCGTGTAAGAACCATCCCTTACATTTTGGAATGTGGATTCAACTCCACTTGCAGCTGGACGAGCCTCCCTCCCACCTGGTCCCTTTGCAGACAAGTGCGATTGAACGAGAACCATTGTTGAGCTTAATAATCTCTGACCCATCTGATATTCATTCCAGCGTTGACTCAGCCATTCAGACATGCTTTCACACACTCACCAATAGACACTAAGTGCCTATTGTGTCAACAATTCTGTTTTGCACAAAGTTCCACCCTGAATTAAGAAAGAAGAGTTGATACAAATTACGAATGACACACCATGCTGATGAAAACACTTATTGACACCAATAAACTGTTCATTCTTGTTCCAATGTCCATTCATTTAGATTTTACAAACACTGAGATGTGCAGACACTCTCTCAGATGTTCCTAATCAGCATTAGCATGCAGAGGAACCAACTCAAAATCTGAAATACTGAGGGAGAAGTCTACAGCTTTCTGTGTGGAATATTGAGTTATTATAAATCTCCCCTATTCCCTTATTTACAATTCTAGAATTCAGAGAACAGAAAAGTACAAAGGTAGAAAAAAACCCCTATTATTCCAACATTCTGAAATAACCACTTTCAATATTTTGGTCTTAACCTTTTTAATCTTTCTTGTAAAATTTAAATGTATACAAACATACAGATAGAAATTTACAGATATTTTCTACCCCTCAAATCATATCATGCACAGTATTTTATAGCCATATATTCACTTAGCAAGTATATTCTGAGCATTTTCCATGCCCATGCATATTCTTCAATAATATGATTTTTAGTAGCAGCATATCCACTGTGTGAATATACCATGTTTTACTTAAACAGTCTTATTATGGAATAGTCAATTTGTTTCTGAATTTTTTTATAGTGTGAATTACACTGTTATATTAGTCAGCTGTTGTTAAAATAATGATGGATAACAAGCCACTACAAAACCCAGTGGCTTAAAATAATAATCTTTATATTGATACATCTGCTGGTTGGCCAAGGCAGCTCTGCAATTCAGGATCTTCTCCATATGAGTACCATCTTTTTTGAACCAGCAGGCCTATGGGGGCATACAATTTCCATAGCAATAGCAGAGGCAAGCTCCAGTTTTGGCAAGCACATCCCAAACCCTTGTTGCTGTTAAGTCTGCCTATAAACATTGCTCAAAGCAAATCACATACGCAAGCTCACAGTACACTCCACCTGTATTAAGAGAAACTGCAAGAGAACAGGAAACAAACCTGGAAGCTAAGAGGGATGGGAATTTGGCACGATAGTGCAAATGACCGCAATTATCATGAGCATTCCTGTATGTGTATATGAAATGTTGTTTCTTTAAGATTATCTCCTGAAAGTAAGGTTGGACCATACACTTCACTTATCTATACACCTGTACATAATTTGCGTACACCGTATGCGTTAGTTATAAAAATCTGCTATATATTTAAACTCATCTCATGATTGCTGCTATTTATTCCCATTCTTCATCTGCTGGTTGTTGCTACATCTCAGGTACCATCTTTCCTCTGGCTCTCCTGGTTAATGAGCTCAGATGATCATTTCTTCTTTGATGAATATCATCACTATTATTTGTGACCCATGCTTGATATTTGTCCTTCTGCATCGAGCAAGGTGACCTTGTGGGAAAGATATTGCCAGCATACCCTCTCCAGCCTCTGCTGAACTGACAGGGCTTGCTAGTTCCCAGCCTAAGCTGAGCTGAGAGAGACAGATCAATCTTAGACCAGTGATTTCATTCATAAGAAGTTTTTCTCCCTTCTTTATTAAGATTTAGCTTCCCTGATTCTTTTCTATCAACTGTTGTTTTTAAGCTGATTTTACATTTTTTTAAATGTGGGAGGATTAAAAAAACAACAACGACTGAGCCCCACTCCCTAAATTTTTATTTAGTTGGTTTTGAATGGGGTTGAAACAAGTATCCTATATAAATCCCCCCAGAGGGTTTTAGTATGTAGACAGTGAGAATTCTTTAAGAATTGACAGATGTTGCTATTTGACCACGCACACACACACATATACACCCTCTGGACATTCTTTTCTGTATTTTTCTTTTTTTCTCCCCCCCCATCCAAGGAGAAGAGAAAGACCTGCCTGTTGTTAACTACAACACTAGATTTATTGTAAGAACATTTCTCAAGGAGAATTTATGATATGAAAATCGCTCCCTGGGACTTCTAGTTTCAGCTCTGACATATAAAGAGCTTGGAACCCGTCATTCCCATACTTCCAACAAGAAAAAGCTGGAAAAACTGAAAAGCAATGGCTTTTCTTAGACGTCTCTGAAAACCGAGGTTATAGGATAAACTACTAGCCTGAAATCTTGGGAGACAGCCAAATCCAGAGAGATAGAGCCACTGAAATCTGCTTGCTTGCAGCAGAAGCCACTGGAATCACAAACTGGTAGGAACAATGTGCAGAACAGTTAACACAGCTGGCCTGAGATTGCTAGCCTTAAAAAGACCTGCCTGCAGGGTTGGTCCTTGGCTGGTGTCTGGGAACTTTCATTTTAAAAGGGTTTTCACCATTCCCAGAACTGACAATAGTGCCCACTGTGCTTAGACTGTTGGTATAAACCAGGTGGTTTATGCTGACACCTGTTTTCCTTCTGGGAGACTAAAACTTTGATATGTGCTAGGCAGAGGGTGACCCCAATAAAAACCTTTGGCACAGACTTTCTAACGAGCTTCCCTTAGAGGCAATGTTTAATATGCATTGTAACACTCATTGCATAGGAATTGAGAGCATCCTGTGTGCCTTTTCTGGGAGAGTGCTCTGTGAAGCTTGTGCCTGGTTTCTTCCAGACTTTACCCATACATCTTTTCCTTTTGATAATTTTCCTTTGTATCACTTGACTATAATAAATCATAGCTGTATGATGATTGCTGGGTCTTGTGAGTACTTCTATTAACTTATTGAACCTGGGGTGGTCTTGGGGACCTCTGATAGAGACACTTAAGTAGCAAATTTGATGAATTGCAGGAGGGTGAATGTGAATAAGCATGAGAGTGAGAAACTCCTGAAGACCATTGTCTTGAAGGGAGGGCTCCCATATATTCATGGGCTTTATCTCCAGGTACCCAACCCAGTTCTTGTATGGGGTTTTGAGAAATATCCTTTCCTTGGTCGCGCAGGGAAAGGGGAAGAGTAAACATTGTGAAATATACTCAAAGACTTTTAATAACAAAATCCCACTCTCCAGGGGAAGTCTTTGCCAAAGACTTATGCCAGGAAGGTAATTCCTTCTATTCCTGTCCCCTTCAGGGTTCTTGTCTCACCTAAGAGGAAAAATATTCAATAGGGAGTCAGAGTTTCAAGGAAATGGATTGAGAACATTGCATCTAAGGAAGCAATTTGAGATCTAGAGGAAAAACAAACAAACAAAAAAACTATGCCACTGAAGAGAGTCAATTGTGGAAAATACAACCCTGAGACATAAGTCAACTAAAAGACTGTGACTTAACAGGAAGACTGTACAATGCTCCCTACCCACCCACACTGACCACTACCACAACAGGGCTACATTATAAATGCAGTGGATTATAGCTGAAACAAGGGCAAAACACAGACTTTAAGGAGAAGTACTTAGGGGAACCCAAAGTCTGGAGGAAATAAAAACACAGCTATTATAGGAATTGGAAGTCTTTGGTACCTACAGCTATAACAAATATTAAACACAACCCTTCTTATAACCAGGTTAACAAAAACCCTCACATTAAAGGCTTATTTATTTCACTTCTTATTACCTGATTCAACACAACTAGCTTTTAACAAAAAAATTACAAGCCACACCTAAAAGAACATAGTCTGGGGAGACAAATCAATCATCAGAACAAGACTCAGATATAACACAATATTAAAATTATCAGCCAAGGAATTTTAAATGACTATGATTAAATTTTTAAAGGTTCTAATGGAGGGGCGCCTGGGTGGCTCAGTCGTTAGGTGTCTGCCTTCGGCTCAGGTCATGATCTCAGGGTCCTGGAATCGAGCCCCACATCGGGCTCCCCACTCAGCAGGAAGCCTGCTTCTCCCTCTCCCACTCCCCCTGCTTGTGTTCCCTCTCTCGCTGTCTCTCTCTCTCTGTCAAATAAATAAATAAAATCTTTAAAAAAAAGGTTCTAATGGAAAATAAAGTAGGCATTATGGAAGAACAAATAGTTAACATAAGGAGAAAAATAGAAATACTAAAAAAAGAATCAAAGAGGAATTCTATAAATCAAAAACATGGTCAGGAATGAAGAATACCTTTGATGGGCTCATCAGTAGACTAAAAATGACTAAGAACAGAATCAGAGCTTAATATTAGTGAAAAGAAACTCCTCAAACTGAGATGCAAAGAAAATGAATGAAAAAAAAAAAAAACAGACATTTCAAGAACTCTAGAAAAAATTCTATAGATGTAACATGTGTAACTGGAAGGTAAGAAGGCAAACAGAGAGAATGGAGTTTTGAAGTAATAATGGCTGAAACTTTCCAGAATTAATAAAATACACCCAAACCAAAGATCAAGAAGCTCAAAGGATACTAAATAGGATAAATACATGCACATCTAGTCTTATGATATTGAAACTTCATAAACCAAAAGCATTGAGAAAACTTTGAAAGAGAGAAAAGTACCTCACTTTTAGATGAACAAGAATGAGAATTACGACATACTTCTCATCAGAAACCATGCAAGCAAAAAGAGAATGGACTGAAATTTTGAAGTATTGAAAGAAAAAAATACAACCTAGAGTTACATGCAGTAAAACTAGTATTGAAAAAGGAAGAAGAAATGAAGGCTTACTCAGACAAGTAAAAATTGATCAAATTCTTCATGAGCAGATCTTCTCTGCAAGAAGTGTTGAAAGACAGTTTTTAGTCAGAAAGACAATGGCATAGGTCAGAATTTTGAATCTCCATAAAGAAAAGAAGAACATAATAGAAGGAATTGATGTAAGAAAAAAAAATTAGTTTCATTATTTGTAATTGATCTAAAAGATTAGTTTTTAAAGTAATAATGGTAGTATTAATTGGGTGATTATAGTATATAATTTATGTATAATGGAAGTGAATGACAGCAATATTGCAAGGGATAGAGGGAGGATTTGAGAATACATGTTATAAAGTACCTGCACTAAACCTGAAGCAATATAGGGTCATCTGAAGTTGACTTGTATTAGTTGTAAATGTATACTGCAAACTCTGGAGCAACTACTAAATTTTTAAAATGTTAAGACAATTGATATGCTAAGTAAGAAAATGCACTGGAATCACATAAAATGCTCATATAAAGCCAGATAAATCATAAAAAGGAAGAAAAAGAAACAAAGGACAAAGGCATCAAATAGAAAACAGTCAAAAACAAGTATATGGATAATCACCTTAAGTGTGAATAGTATAAATACAACAACTTAAAGATCAACGTTTGTCAGAATGACTAAAAATTGAAACACAACTCTATGTTGACTACCAGTAACCCACATTGAAAACAAAGAGTTATATAAGTTAAAAGTAAAGGAATGGGAAAAGATATATCATGCTAACACCAATCAAAAGAAAGTTCAAGTAGCCATATTAATTTCAGACAAAGCTAACTCTAGAGCAAGGAAGATTACTAGGAATAAATAGAAGACACTGTATAATGAAAAAGGAGTCAATTCTCCAATAAGGCATAATAATGTTGAAAATATATGCACCTAACAACAGAGCTTCTAAGTACATGAGGCAAAAACTGATAAAACTGACAAATAGATAAATTCACTTTTATAATTAGAGACTTCAACACAGTTCTGCCAGTAATTGATATATTAACCAGCAAGAAAATCAGCAAAGATATAAATGATCTGAACAGCACTATCAATTAACTTATCTCATTGACATTTATAGAACAATCCATCCAACAAAACCAGAAGACACATCCTTCTTAAGCTCACCTGGAACATTAATAAAGTAAAAGAATAGGAATCATGCAAAATATGTTCTTAGACCACAATGGAATTAAACTACAAATCAGTAACAGAAAGCAAACCAGAAAATTATCAAATATTTGGAAAGTGAACAACACAGTTCTAAATAATGAATGGACCAAAAAATTTTCAAAAAAAATTAAAATATATTCAACTGAGTGAAAATGAAAATTCAACTTACCAAAATTTGTGGGATGCATCAAAAGTAGTGCTTACAGAGAAATTTGTAACATTTAATGCATGTATTAGAAAAAAAGAAAGATACAAAATCAGTAACAAAATCTAGTCTATCATTTTAGGAAACTATAAAGAGAGGAAAAACTTAATCCTAAAACAAGTAGAAAAAAAAAAAAGAAAGAAGAAAAATTACAACAGTTATCAATGAAAATGAAAATAGGAAAACATTAGAGAAAACCAATGAAACTATAGTTGTTTTTCAAAAAAAAATTGATAAAAAAAACCTGATAAACCTCAGTTTGGGTTAAACAATGAAGAAAGAAAGGAGATGCAAATTGCCAATATCATAAAAGAAAAACATATTATAAGTACCAGTCCAATGGACATTATACCAACATTTAGGGATGAAATAATACCAATCCTTTAGGGGCTCCTGGGTGGCTCAGTCGTTAAGCGTCTGCCTTTGGCTCGGGTCATGATCCCAGGGTCCTGGGATTGAGCGCCGCGTCAGGCTCCCTACTCCACGGGAAGCCTGCTTCTCCCTCTCCCACTCCCCCTGCTTGTGTTCCCTCTCTTGCTGTGTCTCTCTCTGTCAAATAAATAAATAAAATCTTAAAAAAAAAAAAAAACCAATCCTTTACAATCTCTTCCAGCAAATAAAACCAGAGACAGATTTCCTAACTCATTGTATTAGGGCAGCATTACCTTAATATCAAAACCAGATAAAGATATTAGGAGGAAAAAAAACCCTGCAGATATATCTTTCATAAACATAGATACAAATATCCTCAAAAAATATTAACAAGTCAAATCCACAACATCTGAAAGACTATGCACTATGATGAAGTGGAATTTATCCCAGGTATACAAAATCTTTTCAAAAACAGGTGCTAGAACTAGTGGATGTTATATAAACAAAACAAAACAAGGAACCCAGAACCTAGATATAAACCTTACAACTTATAAAAAATTAATTCAGAATGGATCATTGACTAAAATGTAAAATGCAAAAATATAAATTTTTTAGTAAAAATTTTATAAAAAGAAAATATAGGAGAAAATCTATGTGATGTTGAGTTCCACGATAAGTTTTCAAAGATGAGACAAATAGCATGACTCATGAATACATTGATAAGGTGGACCTTACTCATATTATAAGCTACTCTGAGAAAGACACTGTTAAGGAAAAGAAAAGATAGGCACACCTCTATGAAAAGACAAGAGGTTAATAAATGCTGGTGAGGATGTGGATAAGAGGGAATCATGTGCCCTGTCAGTGTGATTGTGAATTGGTATGGCCACTGTGGAAAACAGTATGGAGGATCCTCAGAAAATTAAAAATAGAAGTGCCTTGTGTTCCAGCAATCTCACTTCCTGGAATATATCCAAAGTAAATGAAAACACTAAGTGGAAAAGATACCTGCATTCTCACGTTCATAGCAGAATCTTTTACAATCTCCAAGACATAGAAACAATCTAAGTGCCCATGGACAGAAGAATGGATAAAGAAGTTGTGGTATATATTTACAATAAATTATTATTCAGTCATCAAATAGAAGACAATCCTGCCATTTGGGACAAAAAATGTTGGATGGATCTTTAGGGTATTCGGCTAAGTGAAATAAATCAGACAGAGAAAGACAAATATGGTATGATCTCACTTATATATAAAATCTAAAACAAACAAAACCAAAACCAAAACACAAAAAAAAACCACGCATACAAAAAACAACTCATAGAAAGAGATCAGATTGGTGGTTTCTAGAGGTGGGTGTTGGGGGGAGGGGAAATTGAAGGAAGGGGGTCAAAGGTACAAACTTCCAATTATAAGATAAGTAAATACTGGGGAGGTAACGTACAGCATGGTGACTATAGTTAACACTGCTATATGGTGTATGCGAAAGTTATTAAGAGTAAATCCTAAGAGCTCTCATCACAAGGAATTTTTTTCTTTTTTTGCGTTTTTTCTTTATTGTATCTATATGAGATGATGGATGCTAATTAAACACTACACCAATAATTTCACAATATATGTAAGTATATTATGCTGTACACCTTAAACTTACACAATGGTGTATGTCAATTATATCTCAATAAAAACTGGGGGGGAAGACAGACACAGGCTGGGAGAAAATATTTGCAAAAGACATATCTGATAAAGGACTTATATCCAACACATACAAAAAAACCTTCTAAAACTCAGTAATAAGAAAACAAACATTCCAATTAAAAAATGAGCAAAAAAATCTGGATACCTCAGCAAAGAAAATATACAGACGGCAAAAAAAAAAAAAGAGAAAATATACAGATGGCAAATAAACATATGAAAAACTGCTCGACATCGTTTGTCATTGAGGAAATGCAAAAACAATAAGATGCCACTTCCTACCTAGTAGGATGGCTATAATTCAAACAATTAGAATACCAACCACTGGTGAGGATACAGAGCAACAGGAACTCTTAAATCATTGTTGTTGGAATGCAAAACATACAGTCACTTTGGAAGACAGTTTGGCAGTTTCTCAGAAAGCTAAGACTTGGTATTACCATACAATCCAGCAATTGTGAACCCGGGTATTTGCTCATTTAATTTGAAAACATATTCATACAACACCTGCACACAAATGTTTATGGGAGTTTTATTCATAATGACCAAAAGCTGTGAGCAATCAAAATGTCCTTCAGGGGCACCTGTGTGGCTCAGTCAGTTGAGCAGCCAACTCTCGATTTCACAGCTCAGGTCATGATCTCAGGTCGTGGGATGGAGCTCCATGCTTTGGGGGGAGTCTGCTTGGGGATTCTCTCTCCCTCTTCCTCTGCCCCTCCCCCCACTCGCATACTCCCACTCTCTTTCTCTCTCAAATAAGTAAATAAATCTCTTTAAAAAATGTTCTTCAGTAGGTGAATGGATAGTTAAATTGTGGTAAGTCATAGAATGGAATACTCTTTAATAATATGAAGGCAGGAGCTTTCAAACCAGAAACAAACAGACAAACAAAAACAAGGTTGAACTTTAAATGTATGTTACTAAGTGAAGGAAGCCAGTCTGAAAAGGTTACATATTGTATGACTGCAATTATATGACATGTGTAAAAGCTAAAGCCGCAATGGTGGCAAATAGATCAGTAGTTGCAAGGGATGCAGCACAAAGACTGAATATTAATGTATGCAAAAATAAAAGGGCATTTAGGAGGTTGGGGGACCCAAGCATGGAAAGCAGGTAGTGACAACATAATATGACTATTACACATATATGAAACAACCTCCCTGAAAAATTCAGGAAAAGGTGTTGACCTAAGTAACTTTGGAAATGAGTGGAAACTGTAGGACTAAAAACAAAAGGATCTCTCCATAGCAATTCACTCTAATTGATAAAACTATTTCTCATGGAAATATGGGTTAAGAATTCTAAAAGCATTAGAGATATATACGGGCATTAATCAATTTAAAAGATAGATGGCAGATGGTACAAAGCATGTTTCTCACTATTAGAGTGGTAGGTTACAGATAAACCAGGAGAGGAAGCTGGAATGACCCATGTGGGAATATGTTAGAGTTGGAGACATCTGTATGAACTCATATCTAGCTCATAGAGACGGTCACATGTCGAAATATTTACAGGTATATGTAAATGTCTGTGTATAGGTGAGTACACAGACTTAGATTTCCTTGCTTTAATAGCCAGAAGGCCTAGAAGCAGTAACAACCTCATAGCAACAAGCACCTAGCACCCTGATTTTGGTTTCTAATGCCATTCTCCAATTAAAGGAACTGGAGCCCCTTGGAAAATGGATGATTTTAAGACTGAGACTGGAGGGTTGCCTGGGTGGCTCAGTCGGTGAAGCATCTGCCTTCATCTTAAGTCATGATCCCAGGGTTCTGGGATCGAGTCCTGCATCAGGCTCCCTGCTGGGTGAAGTCTGCTTCTCCCTCTGCCCCTCTCCCTAGCTCATGTTCACTCTCTCTCTCTCTTTCTCTCTCTCTCTCAAATAAATAAAATCTTAAAAAAAAAAAAAAAGATTGGGACTAGAAATAGTCAAGATGAGCCTGGAGAATCTTGTAGTACCAGAAAGCAAGCATTTCTAAAAAAAAAAAAATATATATATATATATATATATATATATATATATATACACACACACACAAATACACAAAATGATGGGAAGATGTCAAAGGTATATAGGAGGCAATGGAAGGAGCTCCCGATGTCCAAAGCTGGAAGGATTTGAGCAATGAAATAGCAACAAAATAAAGTAATTTTGGATGATAACCCAAAATACAAAATAAATATACACAAGTCTATATAAATGTGATATAAATTGATTGTGATATAAATAAATGATTGGATAAATAGATACATGACTAAATAAATGGTGGAGAACATACAAATCTCCCATGCAGAAGAATTTCAAATAATTCAGGTGGCTACTCCACCTTCAAGGAGATGGACTATAACTCCTCCTTCATTCTCTAAGTGTGGAATGTGCATAGTGATTTCCTTTCGAATGAATACAGTACAGAAAGTGGTAAAATAGAGTAACTTTATGGTGGAGAAATGTCCCTAATCCTACCTCAGCCAGGTGGTCAAGGTTAACATAGCAGTGATAAGACATGTGGATAGGAGGTAGCCTTGACATAGATGTATGTGGTCCCTCTTCCCCCAAACACATGACCCCAGTCCAACAAAACATCAGCTGCATCCCAAAAGACAGACATTCTACAAAATATTTAACCATGAATCCTCAAAATTGTCAAGGTCATCAGAAACAAAGGGATGTCTGAGGAACTGTCACAGTCAAGATGGGCTTAGGGACAAATGCCAATGTTTCTTGTGTTATTTTGGATGGACAGAAATAGGACATTAGGTAAAAACGAATATGAGTAAATAGGGACTTTTGTTAATTTCTAAAAAAAAATTGCCTTCAACTGACAGTCATGCACTATAGCTTCTATTCATTTTTATTTAGTTGTACCATCAGCTGTGAGTTAACCTCAGGCCAGACCTCTTTTGTTGTCTTTGAAAACTGGAAATGAGACATCCTGTACTTGGTTTTAAGTGCCTTTCCCTAACACTAGTTTCTATACAAGAAAACCAAGCCCTCTCGACCTGCCAGGTTATTTTCCCAGATAACTCGATCTGATGGCCCCATGGAAACCAGAGTTCACTCCAACTTGGAGAAAGACACCAGCACCGGCCTCGGCAACAGTCGTGGTGAAAACAATATTGTTTCTGACAGATATCTCGGATGTGAGCTGAGCTTGAACTTGGCTGTACGTAGGCATGCCTGCTCAAGAAAGCAGCATTTCTTTTTCAGAATTTTTAATTTAGGAGTTTAAACTAGTTTCTCACTCTGTGTCTGAAGCCTCACCTCTCTGCTATGCAGGTTAATCTCCCATAGAGCAATTAATCTCTCTTTCGGGCAGCATTTAAAAAGCAAACAATTCATTCTGTAAGTAATATCATGTTGCTTGGAATAGTAATAAAAATCTAAAAAGTTTATGTTATATTGTCTTATGTAGGAAATCCAGTCACCCACTGAACAAATATTTATTAACCATCTACTATATTCAAAGAACTCTACTTCAGCACTGGGGTCTTTCCAGACTGAAGCTCCCTGCCTTGCTAGAGTTTTCAATCTAGTTGGGGAGATAAAGTTGCTGACCAAATGTTTCTAACTCAACAGTGTATGGGGTTACTCTGATAGCATTATAAACTTCCAAAGGAGACCGGGACATTATGGGCTGGGATTACCAGGAAAGACTTCTTTGAAGGCTTCCAAAATGCTGCTAAATAGAACCAATGCAAGAGGGCACTCCAGGAAGACTCAATGGAAAAGGTGTGTGGCAAAATAGAGCTAGCATTTCAGGGGATGGAAATTGGCACTCTCTGCTCTGAGTAGAGAGATGGGGGGGTAAGGAGAGGGAGACACATTACAGAGATTGTGTCCATTGTGGCACAACTGAAGAGTCTACATTTTCTTTGGTAGGCAATGAGGAGCCACTTATGATCAGAAAATTACGAAGATCAGATTGATAATTAAGAAATTAAGTGGTAATTAAGAAAAACCATTCTGACATCAGTGTGGAAGATGGATGCAAAGAGAATTCGAAGGGACCAAACCTAGAATCTAGTGAACAAAAACAGAAGATGAGCTGTGGGATTGGAACAGAGGAAACGTGTATGGGAGACACAAGGTAATTAAAGATCACGTTTCAAGCCTGGATAATTGGGTTGGTTGGGTTACTATTACCAGAAATAAGGAGGTGAAGAAAACCGAGCTTGCAGAGGAGAGAAGAACAGGAGCAGAATTTCTGCAGGGAGGTCCTGAGCCTGATATCTCAGTGATCATCCTTCCAAAATAATTCTTCCTCAATTAATATTCAGCTGAAGAACATTAGCTGAGTTACAAAATAGGTGTCTAGACCTATTTTTTCCAGCCTCCACATTTGCAATTAGTGATTATGACCAACGGTGACATACATAACTGAATATGTCCTTTGCCACCAAAGAACTCATTCCTCCGAGCTCAGTAACCAACACGGGTTCTTCAAACCACTAGTTAGTAAGTAAGGTGTCCAAGAGATAGTCCTCTGTTTCCACACTTCCTACTACAAAGCTCCAGTTCCCAGTAAGGGTCGTCAGTTCCTTGAAGACAGGGAGCATGCCCTGATATTTGTCCTACAGATATGTAAAGGGGAAACAATGAGATGAAAAGTGAAGAGCGATTTGCTTTTCTTATGCTGCTAGATCAGCCACTGATATTGTAGGAGTGTGCCTCTCATACATCTTTTCACCACAATCCTCCATGTGGACCTAAAGGCAAAGGAGACTGAGAAGAGATCCCTAGGGATCTGGAGGTGTAGATAAAGAGGCTTGTGGGAAGCCTGGGCCCTTCTTTAAAGTTTATGTTTTATGTGGGTTTTTTTTAAAGATTTTATTTATTTATTTGAGAGAGAGAGAGTGTGGGTGCAAAGTGGGGGAGGGGCGGGGGAGCAGACTCCCCGCTGAGCAGGGAACCCCATGTGGGGCTCCATCCCAGGACCCTGGGATCACAAACTGAGCCGAAGGCAGCCACTTAACCACTGAGCCACCCAGGCGCCCCTAAAGTTTATGTTTTATGTTTTAACTTTTATGTTTATGCTTTATTTCTAGAATTGTGAATTTTTGTCTTCTGTTTCACATCTGTGTTTACTCTGATATAAAAGTGATGTGTTCTTTTCTATTATTGGCGTAAAATTTCTACTACTGGAAGATGTGCCATGCTAACTCAATGGCTTTGAATACTCACTGCAGATCCCTATGCCCCTCTGGAGGTTCTCATACCCCTGTATGATAAATATCAGTAGGATAATTTTTTTTTTTTCTTCCTGAAGCAGGAAGTGTGGAAAGAGGGCAACTCTCACATCTACCAAGCTCATCCTAAGGACAAGAGAGAATTCAAAAGCCAGTTGAACCTATAAATGCCGAACCTCTAAAAGGAACTGAGGCATGCAGCTCCCCCACCATGATCAGCTCTTCTTCCCCTTCTGGCAGAGGGAAATACCAGCCAGGGCCTTTGGAGACTGCATGGTCAATCTTGAAATAATCAAAGTCTAGCTGCTTGGAACAAGGGAGCCAGAATTTTCCTAACTCTATTAACATTTCCCTCCATCCAAATATGAAAAATGGGCCCATTTATTATTTATCATCTTTCTATCTGATATTTCACCTGCTGCCAACACAGCTAAGCCCAGCCAAGCTCCCCCTGTGGCAGACCCGGAGGCAGATGATCCCAGCAAAGCAGAATCATCATACCCAGGAAACCAGATGGGTGACCTTTCTCTCTCCCGCTCTCCAGACTAGAGAACAGACAGTCAAAATCTCTAGGTGGCTCAGATCTTTGCTTCTATAAATTAAAATGTATATTTTCCAACCGATGATGGTCTGTTTCGCAAAAACATCGATCGCATGTTCATCAAACACCATCTTTCACGCATTATGCCAGAGCAGCAAGTTTTTTCCTTTTCTGAAATCCCTAACATGAAGCCCCCTCCCTCTTTGCCGACCTCCATCAAAATAACATGGTGTGAACTCCTTCCATTGCTTTTTTTCTTTTCCTGTGTAACCATGTGTTTGAAGTTAAGATATTGTCACATCTCACATTTTAAATATCATGAGGATAGGCCAATTCTATGATATTTTAAGTGCCCTCATTACAAAACATATGGCTGGAGGGGTGGGGATAGGGAGGTGGGGAAAGAAATATGGCAAATGCAGTATTTTCCCAAGGGGGATGGTGGGGAGCATGACCTGCAAGATGCAAGAATCTATGTGCGCCATCACTGAAATACCATCTGTTTGCATTCAAATTATCATCTTGAAATTATGACTTTTTTTCATATGCCATAATGTATAGGATTCAAGGGCCAAAACACATCATAGTGTTTGCAACCAAATGATCCAGTTGCTGTCAAAGCTGTGGCAATTTAAAAAAATAGAAAAGAAAAACAAGACAATGTTACATTTGTGGTGTTTTTACTTCTTTTCAAAACAGAGGCATTGTTATAACAGAGACAGTGATAGGGATAGTCTTAACCACATCGTTCCTTGGTTCATTCCTTCACTCACTTTTGCTCTCATCCATTTGGCAGTCACTCCATCATGTATTTTATGAACCATGTGCGATGTGGGGAGATGGGAGTACAGAGGTGAAAGTGCCTTTGTCCTCAGGTGATCAGAAACCAGAGTGAGAAGCTGGTGAGCAGACTGTTGAAATATGAATGCTAAGGCCAAGTGTCAAAGTTAACAGAGGTATGACTGGAGTACCCACAGTTTTGGGAGAAGAGTGGCATTACCCAGTGAGAGAGACATCTTCTTGAAGGAGCCTCTTTTTAAGCTGATTTAAATATTAAGTAGGATTTATCCATGCAAAATGGATGTTGACCTTCCCAAGCTTTGAAACTAGAACATTGCCAAGATATAAAAGTATCAGTGAGCTCTGGTTACAAAGAATTCATTCTGGCTGGAACATAGAGAGGCAGAAATGCAATATATGCAGATAGAGACAGTGGTTGGAGCAACTCCTATAAAAGCTCAATTTGACTGAAGTCTGACAAAGACTTTAACAGCCAATGCCTGGATTCCTACTAGGACAATAAACTGTCTTTGGTTGGAACAGTATCTTGATTAAACACTTCATACACAAACTGCTGCAAGGGCCTAAGAGAATCAGACAAAACTTCTTTCAGTAAGGTACAAAGAATAAATGTATTTATCACCCTGGCAAGGGTGGGGAAGAGTAGACAATGGAGAGAAAGAGGTGGAAGTGTCAGTGGATGGTAGGATAAGGGACTTTAAGAACAAAGGGTCAAGAGAGGAGCTCCAAGTGTCAGCCAGAATGGAGAGGACTCTCAGAGGAAAAATCTGTGTCATGTGCATTGTTTTGCTCACTTCATCATGGGGACCTATGATCCATGTCCCTTACTCCTCTCCAAACTTGCCCTTCAGCTCCTTAACAAAGTCTTCTGCAGTCTTGTGTATTTTTATGGTGACTTAGACCTTAATTTGGGAAAGTTAGAAAAGGCATGGCGTTTCTCCTGAAGCAATATCATGTATTGAAAAGGTCACAGGTAAGAGAGCAAGTAGGATCCAATACTAGCCTTCCAGAAATTAAAAAAAAAAAAAAATCATGGAATGGTTGGGATTTGAACTTCCACAAGATCCATAAACAATATTTCAAGCCAACCTCCCTAGATTCTCAGGTATAAGAAGGCATCCTTCCTTGACATTTAGGCCATGTCAGCAAAGATTTAACTGTCATAACAATAGTTAGGAATCAACATATGAGTAATATCTGGTCCCTTTACTACAGAACATATAGACAAATTGAGGAGACAGTCACATACATAAAAAAGTAACGAGGTCACTTTGAGCCAGGTACCAGCATTCATCCTTACCAGGGCCACCTGACCATTTTCTCTCTGACATCCTGAGAACTATCTGGAAATCACAAAATAAGGTACTGACCCTTAGACTTTGGTCAGTGATCATTATAAGCTAAAAAATTAACCACCAGCAGATGAAAATTTTCCATATTTCTGGACGACTTTTGACTATCCTCTCTTGCTACCCACATATGTTTTTCCTCTTTCACATTATACTTCAAAATATAGAAGAGTCCTGTGGATATGTGCCCCTTGGAATCCTTAGTGTTGTTCTCTGTGTCCCCAGGAGTTGGCCAAAATGTCAATTACCTTGTATTTTTAGAGTCTAAAAAATATTGGTTGAATTAATAAGAGCATGCATGAATTTCTGTGGATTGATGAATAGCAGATTTCTCAAAGAAACTGCCCAAAATCTATTTCTCAGTGATACATATATACTTAACAGATTAAGGAATCTGAGTAATTTCTAATACTTCTGCATGAATAACATACTAATATTCAAATTTAAAAGTATCCAATCAGAAAGTATCACTAATAAAACTGATAGTTAACTGATATTATTCACTGGAATTTATGTTTGGCAAGTTCTTGTTTTTAGGCATTTCACAATTCATTATGTTATCTAGTCCTTACTACACAACCAAGGGATGGACGATAGCATTCTGTTCGGTGAGGACACTGATAATCACCTCTGGGATTTATACTTAGGTCCTCTGATTCCTTCCCAGTACCCACGCAGACTCACTGGACAGAGAGTAAGGAGATAAGAGTTTTGAGACCACTCACCACTGATTAACTCTCTGATGTGACCCAAGGCAAGTCATTTCTCTGATCATACCGGCCCTCCCTACGCTCCCGTCTCTGTATCCCTCCTCCTGGCTACCTGGTACTACTTAACCTCCACATCAGACACAACCTGGTTTGCAGGACCAACCTTTACTGCCCACACAAGAGTCGGGGCAGTCTGATTAAATACCCAGCAAAGTCTTCAGCATTTATTGGCATTCACCTTTATTGCCATTCACTTAGCCATTGTTCTGAGTGTGTGCTATTTGCCAGGCACTGTTCTAGGTTTTGGGGACAGAGCAGTCACTAACACTGGAGTCCCATCCTGGTGCTGGGCGATGAGCATCTCTCCAAGTTACGAGGTGGCGTGGTGTAGTGGGGACAACTTGGACTTCAGATGTGACTCCCAGGTTCAAATTCTGTTTCAGGTGGGACAGTGGGCAAGTCACTTGAAGTCTCTGAGTTTCTATCTGTAAAATGGGGGTCCTCAGCCGTGTAATAGGTGATGAGTGAAATAGCATTGTCAGAGTGTCTGGCCAATGGCCAATGTGACATAGGTGCACACAACAGCTGCTCTTTCCAGAACCTCTTTTCTTAGGGGCCATGACACTTCCTGCTTTAAAATCCACTTGTTTCCTTCGAGAGAGAGCCCTTTTTTTTTTTTTAATATTTATTTATTTGAGAGAGAGAGAGAGTTGGGGGGGGGAAGGAGAGTGAAACTTAGACTCCACGCTGAGCATGAAGCCCAACGCAGGGCTCAATCACATGACCCTGAAATCACAACCTGAGCTGAACCAAGAGTCAGACACTTAACCAACTGAGCCACCCAGGCATCCCTGAGAACCATGGCCTTTTTATATCTATTGTCTGGCAGAATGGCCCCCAGGTTTCCCTACTTTCTCTCTTGCCTCCATCTAACTGATTCTCCATTCAGCATGAGAAAGATGTTTCAAAACTATGAACTTGATCATCTCAACCTTTTGATGAAAGCTCTTGAGTAATTTCCCATTTTCTTAGAATGAAATTTAAACAACTCATCATGACTGGTGATTGCATCCCCTGCCTGCCCTTCCTACGTCATCTCTGACCACATTTTCTGCTAGCACTGCATCCAACCCCTCTTGTCTTGTTGCTGTCACTCAAAATGACCACTTCATTTCTACCTTAGGGTCTTGTACGTCCCTTTGCCTTTTGTCAGTCATTCTATTCCCACCCCCCCCCCCCAGATCTTAGCAAAAATCCTCTTACTCACAGAGCCACTCACTCATCACACAATCTAAAATACCCTCATCCTGAGTCACGATCACATTTTGTACTATCTAAAATTATTTATTTATTTGCTCATATATGTTCTGCCTCCCCCCCCACACACAAAATGTAAGCTCTATAGGAATATCAAGAATGAGATGGGTCTATCTGATTCATCGCTGTGTCCTCAGTATCTAGAACAGTATCCAGTACATAGTAGGTCCTCAACAAATACTTGGTGAATGAATGCATAAAGGATGCTTCTCATTTTGCTTATCTGGCCCAGCTGCTGGGCAAGACTTCATATTAGCTTGTCTAAATTTAGCACAAACTGAGGTTTAACTCTAGAAAGAGACACGACTAAGCTCGTTAAAAGGAATAGGGAGCTATAACTGTTTACAAAGAACACCCATGAGCAATGCACTTTCCTTATTAAATGGGGCCCCTTTGGGCTGTGGTGTGGGTAGCTGTTTCATAAGGACATGTGGGAGGATGGCCTGATTATAGAGGCCGTCCCCTGTAAGCAAGTTTCTAGAAAGGTACACATGATGTTCTCTCATGATTACAGATTGTCTATCTTTCTTCTCTCATCTCTCTCTCTCCTAGGCACGGATTTGGAGGTGCCTGGGCTGTCATCCCATCACCGACAAATTGCTTCTCTCACCTTCCCCTCATTGCCCTGCATTCCTCCCCAACATAATTACCATCTTACTAATAAGTCAAATGAGTGGGTACAGCGAAGTGGGCAGCTCCATTTGGCTGCCTCACTCAGCGTTAGCATGGGGCGAATGAGAAATTGGGATAATGGGGCCACTGCTGCCCCCAGCACTCCAAGGGAAGCCTGCTAATGGGTTTTCTCTTCAGTGGCTGTTGCTTACAGGGATGGCACAGGGAACCAGCTGACAGAAGGCAGAGCCGTGACCCCATCTTGGTCCCCACGCTGTGCCACATTTGTCAGAGCAGTGATTCCCCAATCACCACAAAGAGGAGACAGCCAGATCCTTCTAGGAGAAGATTCAAACTATCCCCTGCTGCTTTCACCACCCCACCCCCCCTCCCCAAACCCAAGCCCATTACTTTCAGACATAATTCTGAGTGAATGCTGCCCTTCCTGCCATCTGTGTTGCCCTACAATCCACACTCTTGGATGAGCTTAAGGGCCAGCAACTCCCACCTGGCAAATCATGTCTCCAGGCTGTATGAAGGGTGCTGGGGCAGGAAGGCAGCAGCATACTTAGGGACCTCTCCTCCTCCAGGCCGGCGAGCCAGGCATCACGGCGACTGCGCAGACCACAAGACTTTAAAGGGACAGGAAATCTGCACTAATGTATGCGATTTTGTGAACACATTAGCATGAACATTTCAGCAGCGGCATAAAGAGTGCCAAGTGCTTAAAATGCAATCCTGGAGCTATTGGTGTAGTATTTCTTAATTTCGTTTTAAACCAATAGAGCGTGGGTGATGATAAAGAAAGGGTGGAGCCTGAATGGTAAGGGTGTAGCCTTGCTCCTGCCCAAGACAGAAAAATGCCCGATGAAATCATTGTGGCAGGAAAAATGCCAATGCTTGGGCACCGACTCGACCTTATTATAGCAGGGTGCGCTTTATTTTTTCCCTCATCCACACAACAGAGCTCCACATGGCATGTCTAGGGGTGTGGCAGGAAGGAAATGAACACCATCTCATCTCACGAATTATTCCCAGGTACACTTTTAAAATATTAATCTGCACCAGATTATTAATCATTAGGAAGGCAGCAAGGGGCACTGGCCATACAGACCTCATCTTTGATCACTCAGATCTCAGGATACTAAAGATCTTAAAGATACCTAAGATCCCTTCACCTTGTCACCTTGTCCTTTCCTCCCTGGGACCACCAGGGGCTACATGAACACCCTCCCTGCCTCTTGTGTACAAAATAAAGGAAAAGAACATGGGGTTCTTTAAATGCAGTCAGGCCTCCCTGATTTGAATTGAAGGCATGAAGGTTAGTGCAGATGAATGGAGAGCTCAAATTCAAAATATTCTTTTTTTAAGGAGGGGAAGGAAGGAGAGAATATCAAGCAGGCTCCACCCCTAGCGTGGAACCTGACTTGGGGCTCGATCTCATGACCCCAAGATCATGACCTGAGCTGATATCAAGATTCGGATGCCCAACTGATGGAGCCACTCAGGTGTCCCAAATTGAGAATATTCTTTTTTTTTCCACATTTTTCTCACATTTATTTATTTATTAATTTATTTTTTTAAATTTTATTATGTTATGTTAGTCACCATACAATACATCATTAGTTTTTGATGTGGTGACCCACGATCCATTGTTTTCATATAACACCCGGTGCTCCATGCAGTATGTGCCCTCCTTAATACCCATCACTGGGCTAACCCATCCCCCCTCCCCCCTCCCCTCTAAAACCCTGTTTGTTTCTCAGAGTCCACCAAATTGAGAATATTCTTAAAGAAATCTATGGATTCCTCTTTTACGTACACATAAGTATGAGAGAAGATTCCAAAGGGAAGTAAGCATTGCTAAGAGAGTCATTCAAAAGAGGATCTGGGAAGATATTGAGGAAGCAAGGCCAATCCACGTCTCCTGTTTCAGTTTTTCAAATGCCATGAATTCTTGACTTTTGTCAATTGCACCTTGACCACCTTCTGGGACATATCCTACTTTGGACTGAAACAGAGATGATGTAACATCTGTTAGCTACATAGACAATTGGGTATTAGATAGTTGAATGCTGTCAGCACTAAGCATAATTCTTTCAAAACAAGTTATATAAGCTTGTGGGTTTTGCCTTGAGAAGCCTGCACTCGGATGGCAGTTCAAGAGCATGCTTTCAGTTTAGGTGAACTCTGTCTTTCCAGAATCATAATCCCGAAGACCCCAAATAAATAGTTTTCATTGCTTTATAGCCTCTTCCTGGTTGACACAAGTAACATACAATTACGGCTAATGAAGTGTTGTCCAAAGGGAGGCCAATGGGGGCCAGGTAAATATCATTTCGAGAAGCTTATTGTTTATACATCAACGGCTGATGATAATTTGGCTATAGGAAAGCGCTTTTGAAAACACATTCCCTATATAATTTTTCATCCATTATTCTGGTCTTTCAGCTTTGACATTATAATGATCTTTGACTTCTCCATTTCAATTTTACTTTTTATTTTTTTGCCAGTTTTTCTTTTGTAAGAGCTAGCATTAGCTGAGTGACTATGATGGGCCAGGTGGCTGTTATTTGAAATTTTTATCTTCACTGAAAAGTATATAATTTTAGGCCCACCTATCAGATGGGAAAATTAAAGTTTAGAGAGATTAAGGGGTTTGTTTTAGGCCGCAAGTTCCATTAAAAAATAAGTGAGGTAAATTCACTATCATACCACCCTCTATCCGCCTTTAATAGAATTACTGGATTGTAGATCAGAGCTATGCTGAACCAAGTATAATATATCTGGGTTTTATCAGTCATCTGTTGTGGACGGAATGTTTGTGTCCTCCCAAAGTTCATATGTTGAAACCTAGCCTTCAGTGTGATGATATTTGGAGGTGGGACCTCTGGGAGGTCATGAGGGTAGAGCCCTCATAAATGGGATAAATGCCCTTTTAAGAAAGGCCAGAGAGCCTGCTGTCTCTCTTTCTGCCTTATGACAATACAACGAGGAGTCAACAATCTGCAAACCAAAGAGGATTCTCACCAGGACTTGATCATGCTAGCACCCTGATCTCAGACTGCTAGCCTCTAGAACTGTGAGAAGTAAATTTCTATTGTTTGTAAGCCACTGAGCCCATGGTACTTGTTATAGCAGCCCAAACTAGCTGAGTATTCAATCAAAGTTATAGAAAATATGGGCTCAAATATTAATTAAGTTAAACTGACCCTTATTATAAATTACCACTGGAAGACCCTCTCTTAAGTAAATAGATAAATCATGTCCATGACATAGCTCTGCTTGGTTCCACTATTATTGACATTCCAAGGAACTTCTTTCTGATCACTGCTGTCCAATCTCAGGATGCTCATGTCCAAGAATGCCTTTACTATGACATGACCTAAACACTGATAACTAATGGATAGGATTTACCTTGCAAGAACACCACTTTTTAGTCATGACATTGGCCTACCCCTAAGCAACAGGTGGGTTTTTTTTTTTTTCTTAACTTAGATGAGAGCACATATGCCTAAATCAACCTGCACATGACACAGAGCCAGGAAGGAGAGTTAAAAAGGAATCAAGAAAAAGTTCCAAAAGCGGCAATAATGGACTGAACATAACATGATGAAATGTAACAGGCACAAATGTAAATTTAAAAATAAAAACTGCCAACAACTACACACATGAATAATTGGGGGAAGGGATTTATCAATAACATATGTGAAAAAGACACAAGCGTTTTAATTGACTTTGAGCTCAGTATTGGTCAACTATGTGATGTAGTTGCCAAAATACTAATGCAGTCTTATGCAACAAGAACAGAAATAGAAACAACGTTTCAGAACAAAATGTAATCATCCCACTCCTTTCTGAGCCAATGAGACCACACCTGGAGTTTGGGTTAGGTTCTGAGGAGCACTCTAGTAGTGGAGGAACCTGGATCCATGTTGTATGGAGAATGATTGAAGGAATTCACAGGAGGGAAAAAAAAGCCATGATAAGTATCTTAAAATACCTAAAGGACTGCTACATAGATGGAGAAACAAAGTTCTCCTCTGTGATTGTATACACAGGAAATGAAAGAACGTCTGGGATCAATATAACAGAGATGTTTTTTACAATTTGGAATGTTCTAAAATGGAATGGGCTGCACTTGGAAAACATGAGTTGTCATTCAGCAAATTAAGCGGATTCTAGATGATCACCTATAGAAATTTTTAGAGGAGATTTATCTTCAGTGAATCAGGGTTGGACAAGACATACTGCAGCATGGGCCTGAGTGTCATTACATCATAGCCCATACGACTTACACATTGTTGGACAATCATGAATCATTTGGTACATATTTCTGTGAATTCTCCTTGTCTTCCCAATTAAAATGGAAGCTCTCTGAAATCCAGGGATGGTATCCTTATCAAGGGATTCTCCTACCTTTCTCCTTGTTCCTTCTACTGTGGCACCAAGATAAACCCATAATAAATATGTACTGGTTGATAGCTGGATTTATTAACTTCTATAGCTAGTATCTTCCCTATTGAAATATAAAGGTATGTGCCAGTCCAACCTATGTCAAGATCGTCCCATGTCAGTCAAGTTAATATTCTGTGATTTTGGCAAGCCACTGTTTGTTTCATCTCATATGAAAGCACCAAGGTTTGATCTAGAGATACCCAGTTCTGAGTAGTATGGACATGCTGGAAAACCTCCCCAATGGTGTAGTGTTCTCTTTGTGAAACAAAGAGATGGGATTTCTAAGGTCCCTTTCAATTCTGTCATTCTATGAATCTAGTCATGTGGACTGCTTTAGGAGTTTTGATTATTTTGTCTCTTTCATATATTTCCTTCATCTCTCATCTTCTCTATGTCTTCAATGACTTTCATAGTACCAGCACTGAGCCATGGATGTTAGCATCACATTCCAAACATAGCATCTCAAGAACTCTTAAAGATTAAATATGTAGAGAATTATAAATATTTGAAATACCCTGGGGCTGCTGTATGTACTGTCTTTAAACAGATTTTTTGATCTAGTATCTTTTATTTGCTTGCTTATGTGCTGTTCCCCCCCCCCCTTTTAGAGCATCAGAACCCTGGCAGGTTTTAAGAATAGCAAAAGGCCTGCAGACAGTTACAACACCCTAAGTCCCTGTCCTCAAAACCTGCTGGAGGTTGAAGAAAAGCCTGGAGTACTCACAATCTGTGGTACCACAACAGACTACAATACTAGGATTTGCTTTTGTTAATGCAGAACTCTCTCAACAGTTAACTACTGAAAGGTTCAAGCTCTGGTTTTAGATTCACTATTCACTCCCTTAGGAAAGATGAATAGCCTTGTTGGCAATCTCTTGCAAGACGATGACCCTGCATTCCACAAACATTTCTCCTACGCCTTTCTCGAACATCTATCTCCTAATTCTTGATCTGTTAAAATCAAAATTTTGTCATTGCCCCTCTGCCAGAAATATAATTCAAATAGGCACAAACCATTTACTTATTAAAATATCTCATGCTTTCCTTTCCTTGTTTGTTTTCTTCCTTCTTATTTCAGTCCTCCCCATCTTTCTTTCCTCTTTCTTCACTGTATTTCCTCCAAAAATGTTTTAGGGTGGCTTACAGAAAGGCACAGAGGAAAAGTGAAATTGAAATAAAGAAAGAAGTTAAGGCAAAAGGTACAGTTGGATGAGCCCAGTATGAAGATATATATACAAAATATATAGAAAACATCTACTGCTCTATCTGGGGTGTTGCCCTGTGTTTTGTAATAGAAAGGGAAGGGAAAAAATGGGAAATTATGTATTTCAACATGTCTATAAGATAAAACAAAAACCTGTTAACTGAAGCATGACTACTCCTGGTGCTGAGAGCAGAAAGAAATAAAGACAATCCCATGGGTTGTTGCAGACATGGTTCTCAACATGGTATTTACAAAAAGACAACTTTTAGAAAACTTGTTTTCTCAAAGTAACCATTGGTCATGATGCCAAATGGCTCTCCTTTTGAAGATACTATAAGTGGTAAAGATGGATGATGGAAAGAAGGGATGGAAAGGAGAGAAAGCCACAGTGTTTCTGTGATGGTCCAGCTTAACCCAATGATGGGTTTTCAAAAACCTAGAGATCTGGGCCAGCTGCATGTCTTTCAGACAATGCGCTATAAACTGAGAACCCAAACTCTCTCATAAGCCCAACAGAGCTCTTGGTAATTGTTGATGTTCATGAGTTTGAAGTTACAATACTTGATGTGTACCCAAATATTGAGATTTCCCATTTCCAACGAAATCCTGTCCTAAGCGTTCAGCAGTCATACCAGTTGTATCACATGCAGCATTTCTAATATTTAAACAACCCCTCAAAGTAAGTACCATGTCAAAAAGGGGGTATGAGAATTACATTTCAGTAACTTGTCTAAAGTCACATAGTAAGTAGAGAGGCCAGAATTCAAACCCGTGTCCCCCTGACTGTCAAAATGGCTGCTCAGTTGTCCCTGCTGAGGATTCACCTTGGCTAACTCCCTGACTAATATTTATTATGTCTCTGGATTTTGTTAAACTGTCATTGTTCAGATATTTGTATGGTTTTCCAAAGGATTTTGTGATTCATTTTGGTCATAAGGAGTGAGGATTATAAAAGGAGATTCATATTCTCTCTCTTTCTCTTTCTCTCTTTCTCTGTCTTTCTCTCTCCCTCTCTCTCTCTCTCTTTTCTCTAACTTTACAAAGCCTGTGAGTACCTTGGAAGAACATAACACATTTCCTACTTTTTTCTCCAGCCTCAGAAGATAAATTTTGTCTCTGATAGGGTCAAGGTTTGTGAGATATCATAGGCTAAGAAAAGCAAATGCTGAATTCGGCCCAAAGCAGAAGAGAACCAGCCATCCCCAGTTTTGGTTTTATTTGTCTGTTGTAAGTGGCCATCGTTTTCCATGCTCAGCTTGCTCCAAAAGTTTTCTGATGTTACAATCAGAATGCATAGGGATGGAGATCAATACAAGAACCATACCTGTGACATGACATTCACACTTGCCCAGCCTTCCTTGTAGAATCCCAAATCTTTCTTGCACCACAAAGAAGTTAAGAGGGACATTATCTCATTGGTCTTGCCCTGCACAACACCTGGGCCACTGATCTCTTAAAACTTACAAGTAACCTAAAATTTTATATTTTATAAAATAGCTTCAAAGATGAAAGCTTATAAACTATAAAAATATTGGGGCACCCAGGTGGCTCAGTTGGTTAAGCATCCCACTCTTGATTTTGGCTCAGGTCATGATCCCAGGACCCCAGGATTGAGTCCCACATTGGGCTCCTTGCTCAGCGGAGAATCTGCTTCTCCCTCCCTGCCACTCCCCCGCTTGTGTTCTCTCTCTCTCTCTGACAAGTAAATAAATAAAAAATGTTTTATTTATTTACTTGTCAGAGAGAGAGCACAAGCAGAGAGAGCTCCAGGCAGAGGCAGAGGGAGAAGCAGGCTCCCCGCGGAGCAGGGAGCCTGATGCGGGGCTCAATCCCAGGACCCTGGGATCATGACCTGAGCCGAAGGCAGACGCTTAACCGACTGAGCCACCCAGGCGCCCCAGTAAATAAATAAAATCTTTAAAAAACAGACTCTTGCCTTCTCCCTCTGACCATCCCCCCTAAAAATAAATAAATAAGTCTTTAAAAGAAAAAAGACTCTAACAACACCATAGTGAATGTGCAAAATATAGAAAATCAAAATGTGGAAATAAAAAAATTTAAAAAATCAACTATGATTTCACCTCCATGATGTTACTGTTTACATATTTGTGAACACAAGTGGTGGCTTTTTCTGTGTGCATATATATATACTAACGCGTGCACAAACACACAGATTTGATTTTTAGAGAATTAGAATTTCATTTAATTCATCCCATATAATTGTGCACTATTATTTAATTTAATTTTATATGAATTTTTAAGTATGTTTTAAATGAATGCATAATATTCCAACATAGGTTATCCTGTAAGTTCTTTAATTATCCCAATATTAGTGCATATTTATGTTTTCAATTTTTCACTATGTAAAATAGTGCTGTAATGATCATTGTTGCCTTAATACATAAAATTCTGATTCACATTAAATCGCTTCATCTCCAAGAAGCAAGGCAGTGAAGTCCTGAGTTAATTACCTCAAGAGAACATGGAAAGAATTTCAATATAAAAGGGAATAGCATGTGCAAGCATCCTGTGATAGAAAGGAGGATGGCAAAAAAACACAACAAACCCTAACAAACAAACAAAACCCATAAGGCCCTGAGTGCAAAGAAGCCTCTTTCTCTTTTTATAAGGGTATTAATCCCATCAAGAAAGCCTCACCCTCAGGATCTCATTTAATGCTAATAACTTCTTAAAGGCCTAATTTCCAAATACCATCGCATTGGGTATTAGGGCTTCAAGGTATGAATTCTGGGAGGACTCAATTATTCAGCCCATAGCAGATACCATCTGAGAAAGGGAATAGAAAGAGTACAGGAACCAAGACTGGAAAAACTCTTAAGAAGCTGAACAACATTTCCAACAGCCTGCCTTTGTTATTTTGTTTCTCCAATTCCTCATACTGATTAGAAAATGAAGCCCCAAGGCTAAAGGACTCTCTATCTGTGTTTGTTCTTAAAAGCAACTGGAAGAAAAAAAAAAAAGTGGGACCCAAAAAGGGAAAAACTGTGCCCCCAAATGCTTCCAATCTTGGGAGTAAAAAAGACCAAAGGATGAAGTGTGTTGGCCCTTATAAAACAAATGGTCAACCAGACTGAGTTAAATGAGCCCAACGGATTCATTCTGGAATGATTAGGTCCTTGGAAGAAGATGGAGGTGGGGGTAAATATGCATCCACAGAATGTTTATTGGGATCCTAATGTGTGCCAAGTCTGTGAGATACCTAAGGATCGTGCTTTTATTAGGAAGTCTAATTATATTTTCTCGTGTATTTTTAACATTAATTCATTACTTGTTCATTCATTTTTAAACATTTCCATTGAATGCATACTGTGTCTCAGGCACTGAATACATATTAGTGAACAAAAACAGACCTGGTCCTTAACTTTGGTGACATTTGAACTCCTCATTTGAGTCCGTAAGAAAGTACAGGATCTCTGGATCTTCCTCAATGTTGCAACTTTAAACACTTTTCTACATAGTTTCAGATTAGGCACTGTCCTGTGCCTTACCCACAAAATATTCCTGAACTATATTCTCATCTTCCTGAACATCTAGCCAGTACAAGGGCCCAAGAGAGACCAGTTTACACATATTTCCTTCCCTAATCTCTCCCCTGGTTATTCCCACAAAGACTCAGGTTCTTCACATTCTGTCTCCTCTTCCTGAAGTCATCAGGGCACCCAGGGGCACATTACTCACTCCCACACTTCTTAGTATAATCAACTCCTTGTTAAATAAATTAGCACAAAAAATATAGGATATCAAAAATCCAATTATATTTTAGTTACCCTGGCCACAGACAATTTGGGTTGTTTTCAATCCACACGTTAATTGGAAGTAGAAGATAATTTTGTTGTTGTTTTCAGAGCATTTGTTTTAAACTATCCCTCATCTTAACTTCTCCTAGGCTCATCTCCTCAGGAAGTGGGATTTCTCTTCACAGAACCTACATGGCTTCCTCCAGTTGAACTAGAACCCACATTTTTATTGCTTCTTTATATGCATTCCTTCTATTTCAAACCTTGTCCTTCACATCTCTACCTTAACTAATCTCTGCCCTTTGGGATGCAACATACCTGTGATTTCTTGTTCTCCCATTTCCACAGCTGAACCCTTAAAATGTACAATGACACATTTAAAATATACAAAATGGTTCTTTTTTTCAGATTCAAAGGATGCCTTAAAGGATACGTTATACCCAAGTAGAGGTAACTGAGGGGCATTCATTAAAGTGATTTTTTAAAGTGCTTAGTAAATACTGAGGAAAGTCCTATGACCCAGTAATTTCATTTCTAGGAATCTACTCCTGAAATACACTGACAAGAATACGAAATATAGAATGCACAGTTATTTATTGCAGCACTTTGATATGTCTAACAATTGAAAACTACTTACCCAAATGGCCATTATAGGGACTGGTAAAATAAGCTATGATGTCTGCACAAAATAGAGTAGCAAGAAACTAGAAAAAAATAGGATAAGAATTTATATATATAATATGTAATATGTTATAATATTATATAATATATGTTGTAATATAGTATAAATGTATATATTATATATAGAGAGAAAGATAAAGCAGAGACTGAGAGAGACAATGAGAGAGAGAGGAAGAGACAGAGAGATTGGTTTATTCTAAGGATTGGTTCACACAGTCATAGAGACTGGGCAGTCCAAAATCTATAGGGCAGGCTCAGAGTCTGGAGACTCTGGCGAGAGTTGATGATGCAATCATGAGTCTGAAGACTGCAGACAGAAGTCATGTCTCTTCCAGGGAGCTCTGTCTTCTCTCTTGGAGCCTCCAACAGATTGGATGAGATCCACTCACATTATAGAGATTAATTATGGATGGTACTGATTTAGATGTTAATCACATCTTTAAAAGTAACCTTCATGCAACATCTCACTGGTGTTTGACCAAATAACTGGGCACCATGGTCTAGCCAGGTTGACATATAAAATGAGTTATTACATATATAAAATATTGAGGAAGCTAGTTTTATATAAATATAGAAATACTTTATATTTATATAAATATAAATTTATGTATAATTTATATTTACATAGACTTTATATATACATTATCTCTCTCTGTGTCTTTATCTATTTATCTATATACTTATCTATATTAAAAAAAAAAACTTCTGTCCTTCTGTGCAGAAAAGAATTCATGTGGGAAGCCTGACTCGGCTATCTTTAGAAATAGCTCCTTATGGGGCTTCTGGGTGGTTCAGTCGGTTAAGGGGTTAAGCGTCAGACTCTTGATTTCAGGCTCAGGGTCATAGTCTTGAGATTGAGCCCTGCCTTAGGCTCCACTCTGGGTGTGGAGTCTGCTTAAGATTCTTTCTCTCCCTCTGCCCCTCCCCACCCTCTCTCCAAAAAAAAAAGAGTGAGGGGCAGTTGTGTCAAGGTGAAGTCCAAGCAGTAAGCAGGGCCAGACCATGTAGGACCTTGTAGGCCCTGCTAAAGGTTTTTCAGTCTATTAAATACCTGGTGGTAAGTCATTGGAACACTTTTGAGCAGAAACTGAGGCAATCTGATCTTCTTGCTAAGAAGGATCCCTCTGGCTGCTCTGCCTGGAGACCTCACTGTTGGGGACACAGGACAATGTGTGGAAGTATAGAAGCAGGAACTCCATTAAAGGTCTTCTGTGGTAGTCTAGCTAGGGGAGACATGATTGGGGTTGGCTTATGTGTTAGCCATAGATTTGGTAAGAAGTGATTGAGTTTGTAGTATAATTCTAACATAGCTGTGTCAGGACTTGCTAAATGGATTATATAAAAGACGTCAGAGAAAAGAGAAACCAAGGAAGATGATCAGATTTTTGGACTCTGTAACTGGGGTAAGGGTGGTGCCATTTAATTACATGGAGAAGTCTTTGGGAGAAGTGGATTTAGGAAGGACCTCCTATTTTGGACGTTTGGTTTCAGAAGACTGTAACATACATAAGTGCAGTTGGTAGTTGAATTAATGAGTCTGAAGTTCAGGGAAGAGGTTGAATCTGAAGAATACAAATCTGGGAGTCGTCAGGGTGAAGAGGTAAAGGGAGTTAAAGATTGAGCGGGGGGAGATGAAGCTTCAGGTCTATCTTCTACTTCCATCCTTTTGGGGACCCACTGTGGGCCTTGCCAACTCTAGCGTTGGCCCAGCTGTGCTCAGCTACCTTGGATACCAGGAGCCCCTCAACTCACACTACAAATCACCAATCCACAGACCTGGGCAAAGGGAGAAGAGTTTAACCTTGTTTTGTTTGTTTTTTTAACTCTTTGTCTTCTCATTACACTGTAGCCTGTCTTTTGAATGTCTCTATTGTTTCTTTTAGTGGAAAGAGGTCCTTCCCCCAACTCAACTGCCCTTCCCCCCCCCCCAGGCTGCTTGCATGCTCACTCTCTAAAACAAAACAAAACAAAACAACCAAAAAACCCAAACGAACAAACAAAAAAAGAATTATCTCCTTAAGTTTGACCCTTGGCTACCGTCTGGAAACTTGGCTGGTAAACAGTTCTCTACAGTGAAATGAAGCTTTCCCTAACTGAAAAAGGTGGTTCTCTGCATCTAGACAGAGCAATCCATATGGTTTGTGATTAATACATAACTTCCTTTTGAGAGTCTGGAACTTTGGCATGTACTAGTCTGTCTATATAACCAAATCCCAATAAAAAGCTTGGGTGCTGAGTAGGCTTCTCTGGGCATAAGCATTGCACACATGTTTCTACATTTTTGTTCTAAGATTGAGACAAGAGTGAGCTGTGTGTGGAAGGGAGAGAGCATAAAGAAGTCTGCACTTTTGTATTTTTCCTTTATGATCTAGGTATGTCCTTACTACATCCCTGTAATAACTCTCAGTATCTCAGAATACACTGTTTCTTTCCAGAGAATCTCCTAGCACAGGAGTAGTCTTGGGGAGATCCAATACATCTATCCTACAAGAATTTTTTTTTTCAGTCTAATAATTATTTTTAAATAAACTTTAATTTTAGAATAGTTTCAGATTTACAGAGAAGTTTCATATATAGTGCAAGTTCACATATACTCCTCACCCAGTTTCCCGTATCATTACCATGGTACATTTTTCACAACTAAGAAACATTTTGTTTGGATTTCACTTGTTTTCTCCTAATATCCTTTGCATGTTCCAGGAATCCATCAAGAATACCACATAACATTTTATTGTCTTAGCACGTAGCTAACACAACATACCCCTGCCCTGTGACCACTTCGCACACTTTCCTTGTTTTCCAATAAGTATTTTATTCTTTTTTTCTTTTTAACAGCTGTTGCTCCTGCAAATTATCTCAACTGCTCATTTGCGTTCTATTTCATTAATTTCTGCTTTTTAACTTTTATTATACTGTTCCTTTTATTATTTTCTTTGTGTTTACTCTTTTTTTTTCTTTGCTAGCTGAATAGAATTCTTAGTTCATTATTTCTCATTTTTTCTTGTTCTCTAATATTTGCATTTAAGGATATGAATATTCTTCTCTTTTCATATCTACCATCTCTGTGCTACATTTGGGTAATTCCTTTGGATTTTGTTTTTCTAATTCAGTAATGCTTTCTTCAGCTGCATCTAGTCTACTAGTACAGGTATAAATAGTATTGATAAAGATCTCCTATTAATAATAGTCATATATGGGGGGGCGGAGCAAGATGGCGGAGGAGTAGGAGACCTGGATTTCGTCTCCTCTCAGGAATTCAGCTGGATAGGGATCAAACCATTCTGAACACCTACAAACTCAACAGGAGATCGAAGAAAAGAATAGCAACAACTCTCTGAACAGAAAAGCGACCACTTTCTGGAAGGTAGGACGTGCGGAGAGGTGAATCCGAGGCGATACTCGGGAGGATAGACGGCGAGGGAGGGGCCTCCGTCGGCCGCTTCTGGCAAGTGATAGAGCCACGGAGCACAAAATCGGAACTTTTAGAAGTCTGCTCCGCTGAGAGACGTCACTCTGGTGGCGAACTGGGGGGTGGAACCCTCGCGGGACAGTGTGGTCTCAGGACCCTCGGGGTCACAGAAAGACCGGGGGTGCCTGAGTGCGGCAGAGCTCCCAGGTATCGGAGCGGGGAAGCCGGCTGCAGAGACGGAGCCCAGGCGCGGGCTCTCAGCTCGGGGTTGTCATAGACCGTGATCCGCGGCACAGTCGGGCCACTGCTCCTCCAGCAGGGACCCAACCAGCGGCAGATCCGGGGAGACTCACCTTCTTCCCCTGGGAGGAGCGGCGGGAGTGCACCGCGGGGATCTGCTGGGTTTGGAGACTCCACCCGGGGTCGGGTGCCAGATAGAAAGGCGCGGTCACAGGCCGGGTGAGCGCGGAGTGTGGCCGGAGACCGGGGAGACGGGAGTGACTGACTGCTCTTCTCTGGGGGCTCGCTGAGGAGCGGGACCCCGAGTTCTCGGCTCCGCCGGGGCGGAGACTGGGAGGCCGCCATTTTCACTCTCCGCCTCCAAAGCTGTACGGAAAGCTTG
>NW_022589768.1:8175358-8177331 GCF_004348235.1 Phoca vitulina | reverse complement strand
GATATAGTGTCCTTCCTCATCTCTTATTACAGTCTTTGGTTTAAAATCTAATTTGTCTGATATAAGGATTGCCACCCCAGCTTTCTTTTGGTGTCCATTAGCATGGTAAATGGTTTTCCACCCCCTCACTTTCAATCTGGGGGTGTCTTTGGGTCTAAAATGAGTCTCTTGCAGACAGCATATCGATGGGTCTTGTTTTTTAATCCAATCTGATAGCCTGTGTCTTTTGATTGGGGCATTTAGCCCATTTACATTCAGGATAACTATTGAAAGATAGGAATTTAGTGCCATTTTATTGCCTGTAAGGTGACTGTTACTGTATATTGTTTGTGTTCCTTTCTGGTCTATGTTGCTTTTAGGCTCTCTCTTTGCTTAGAGGACCCTTTTCAAGATTTCTTGTAGGGCTGGTTTCGTGTTTGCAAATTCCTTTAGTTTTTGTTTGTCCTGGAAGCTCTTTATCTCTCCTTCAATTTTCAATGACAGCCTAGCTGGATATAGTATTCTTGGCTGCATATTTTTCTCATTTAGTGCTCTGAATATATCCTGCCAGTCCTTTCTGGCCTGCCAGGTCTCTGTGGATAAGTCTGTTGCCAATCTAATGTTTCTACCATTGTAGGTTACATATCTCTTCTCCTGAGCTGCTTTCAGGATTTTCTCTTTGTCTCTGAGACTCGTAAGTTTTACTATTAGATGTCGGGGTGTTGACCTATTTTTATTGATTTTGAGAGGGGTTCTCTGTGCTTCCTGGATTTTGATGCCTGTTTCCTTCCCCAAATTAGGGAAGTTCTCTGCTCTAATTTGCTCCATTATACCTTCTGCCCCTCTCTCTCTTTCTTCTTCTTCTGGGATCCCAATTATTCTAATGTTGTTTCATCTTATGGTATCACTTATCTCTCGAATTCTGCCCTCATGATCCAGTAGTTGTGTACCTTTCTTTTTCTCAGCTTGTTTATTTTCCAGCATTTGGTCTTCTATCTCACTGATTCTCTCTTCTGCCTCATTTATCCTAGCAGTTAGCGCCCCCATATTTGATTGCACCTCATTAATAGCCTTTTTGATTTCGACTTGGTTTGATTTTAGTTCTTTTACTTCTCCAGAAAGGGTTTCTCTAATAACTTCCATGCTTTTTTCAAGCCCAGCTAGTATCTTTAAAGTGATGATTCTGAACTCTAGGTCTGACATCGTACTAATGTCCGTATTGAGTAGGTCCCTGGCAGTCGGTACTACCTCTTGTTCTTTTTGTTGAGGTGATTTTTTCCGTCTTGTCATTTTGTGCAGAGGAGAATAGATTAATGAGAGAACAAAATGCTAGCAGGGTAACAATGTCCCCAGAAAATATACTCTAAACAAATCAGAAAAGACCTGAAGCAGGGGGAAAAGAAAGGGAAAGAGAGGAAAAAAAAAAAAGATAAAGATAAAGATAAAAACAATCAAAAACAGAACAAAACAAACAAAAAAAAACCAGAATGTGATCAAATATGATCAGGCTGGTATATAGATCAGTGCCACACACTAGATTTTGGGTGTATTTTGGTCTGTTAGAAGAAAGTGCCTCCCAAAATTTTAAAGAAAGAAAAACTTATATATGTACAAAAATAAGGGTTGATATGATGAAGGAATGAAATATGACTGTAAAGATGGAAATTATAAAAAATTTTATAAAAGGAATTGATAAGAAATTGTTTGAAAAAAGAAAGAAGAGGATTTAAAAAAGAAAAAAAAATGAGAGAATGTGATCAGGCAGGGGAGTAGGAAAAAAACCATACACTAGAGATTTAGGGTATATTTTGATCTGTTAGAAGAAACTATCTCAAAATTTTAAAGAGAGAACAACTTATATATATATGCCAAAAATACGGATAACTACTATGAAGGGATAGAATATGACTCTAAAAATGAAAAATAAAAATGTTTTATAAAAAAGGGATTGATGGGGCGCCTGGGTGGCTCAGTCGTTAAGCATCTGCCTTCGG
>NW_022589768.1:8143267-8175258 GCF_004348235.1 Phoca vitulina | reverse complement strand
TTCCCCTAGCGCTGGAGTTCTGCCATTCTCATTGATCGGTAAACTTGATCTTGGCTGGCTGTTCTCGCTGATCTTCTGGGGGAGGGGCCTGTTGCCGTGGTTTCCAGAAGTCTTTGCCGGAGGCGGAATTGTCCTGCCCTTGCCCAGTCCGGGCTAAGTAATCTGCTCGGGTTTGCTCTCGGGAGCTTTTGTTCCCTGCAAGCTTTCCGTACAGCTTTGGAGGCGGAGAGTGAAAATGGTGGCCTCCCAATCTCCACCCCGGAGGAGCTGAGAACTCGGGGCCCCATTCCTCAGTGCGCCCCCAGAGAAAAGCAGTCAGTCACTCCCGTCTCCCCAGTCTCCGGCCACACTCCGCGCTCACCCGGCCTGTGACCGCGCCTTTCTATCTCTGGCACCCGACCCCGTGTGGAGTCTCCAAACCCAGCAGATCCCTGCGGTGCGCTCCCGCGCCGCTCCTCCCAGGGAGGAAGGGGAGTCTCCCCGGATCTGCCGCTTGTTGGGTCCCTGCTGGAGGAGCAGTGGCCCGACTGTGCCGCAGATCACGGTTTATGACAACCCCGAGCTGAGAGCCCGTGCCTCGGCTCCGTCTCTGCAGCCGGCTTCCCTGCTCCAATCCCTGGGAGCTCTGCCGCACTCAGGCACCCCCGGTCTTTCTGTGACCCCGAGGGTCCTGAGACCACACTGTCCCACGAGGGTTCCACCCCCTGCTTAGCCACCGGAGTGACGTCCCTCAGCGGAGCCGACTTCTAAAAGTTCCGATTTTGTGCTCCGCGGCTCTATCACTTGCCAGAAGCGGCTGACGGAGGCCCCTCCCCCACCGTCTATCCTCCCGAATATCGCCTCGGATTCACTTCTCCGCACGTCCTACCTTCCAGAAAGTGGTCGCTTTTCTGTTCAGAGAGTTGTTGCTCTTCTTTTCTTTGATCTCCTGTTGAGTTCGTCGGTGTTCAGAATGGTTTGATCCCTCTCCAGCTGAATTCCTGAGAGGAGACGAAATCCAGGTCTCCTACTCCTCCGCCATCTTGCTCCGCCCCCACTATGCGAAGATAATCTTAAGGGCTGGATAACATTCCAACAAAATCTCTAAATATTTGCTCAATTGGAGTATATTCATATTGTGTTCTAAATTCTGTATGATGGCAAACTTTGCTTCACATTCATGTACATGAGCTTTTCTATGAATTGTGAGCTAATTCTTCAGGATTGCTTTCCAGAAGTGGAATTAATGGATCAAAGGAGTTTTAAGGCTCTCGATTCCTATTGCCAAAATGCTCTCCAAAAGTGTTGTACCGAGTTGCCTATCTGCCGGCAACGCACCTTCTCAACACCCTGTGCCCCAGCAAGACTCTGCAGACCTCTAAACCTAAGTGGATTGGACTTGCATCTCTTCTGGGTATTGTATTTTGTGTGGGATAAGGGGGGAGGGGGGACAAGCTTGAGGTGTTTCCTCCCCTTGAGCTGCGTTTTATGGTCCTTTTCTGTGTAGTCACTCTGCCTAGAAATGGTTTCATTCACCACTTTCCTGTTTTGATGTATGAAGTCACTGAGTTTCTCTGCTTTTTAATCTCCTTAATTCTTTTGGATCTGCTGGCTGGTTGAAAACAAAAGGAATAAGTAGCTGGCACAGAGGAAGCAATGTAGGTTTCAAATGAAGTTCCCTCTTTGTAAAGCTGGGTGAATACAGGCTTGGCTCTCTCTGCCTCCATTCCGAAATGGTTCCATGCATGGCAGCGACAGTGTCTGGTTCAATGACCACGTTGTCCAGGCTGCTGGTCAGAATGAAGCTTAGTTCTGAGCTGCTCTTCGGCGCAGTAATTAGAATGTGATAATCAGGAATTGAAACAGTGTGCAAATCAAAGATCAGTTTCCCTTTAGAAAGTGGGGGGTTGGTTTTTATTTCTTCCTGTCCTCTTCCTATTTCTTTTCTTTTTTTTTTTTAAGACTTTATTTATTTATTTGACACAGAAAAAGACAGCAAGAGAGGGAACACAAGCAGGGGGAGTGGGAGAAGGAGAAACAGGCTTCCCACCGAGCAGGGAGCCTGATGCAGGCCTTGATCCCAGGACCCTGAGATCATGACCTGAGCCGAAGGCAGACGCTTAACGACTGAGCCACCCAAGCACCCCTGTCCTCTTCCTATTTCTAATTCCCTGGGAAGCTGAAAAGTGCTTGGTGCTCATCACACATACATACAAAGTAATTGAGGTGATGGATGTTAACTAAATGTAATGTGGCAATCATTTTGCCATATATACATATTTTAAATCATTATGTTGCACATCTTAAACTTATACTATGTTGTATGTCAATTACACCTCAATAAAACTGGAAAGAAATATGTTGGGTGCTTTGAAAGAGGACATGGGACTTAAAAACACTGTATGGCCCTAAAGAAATATACCATATTGTTTAAGCTCCTATCTTTTTCTAAGTTTGTTTTTTAACACTTACTAAGATCTTTGAAGGCCTTACTGAAAAGTTAAAGCAAGGTTAGAAGATACAGAGCTTCCCTTGAAGTTGGATCTCTATCAGTCACTCAAACTTTAGGGCTTGGGTCACTACGTGCATTCATTCATTCATTCATTCATTTATTCATCCAATAGCCATCTGTTTTTCATTTTATGACAGCAACATGCTAGGCAAAGATGATTCATGACTAAAAACAATATGATTCTTGTTTCCAAGAATGTCCAGTTCAAGGAAAAGGCAGGACCATTTATGGTTAACTCTGATATAGAACCTCCCAGAAGTTCACACAGCTTTCACTCCTGAGACTGTGAAAACATAATGAAAAGCAAACAAGCAACACAAAAATGTCCAGCATATTACAAACCACCTTGAGCATCTTAACTATATATTTGCTATGCCAATTTTGTGTATTTTATCAAAAATGGCCTTCCAACATCAGCCAATAATTTTTTTCATGTATTTTTTTTCTTTTCCTTTCTTCTATTTTATTTTCATCAGTAGACCACTAAGATTCTCTGAATCCTATTTTTTTTTTTTTGAAGTGTCACAAAAACATCTGACACAGTTTCAATATATTATGGAATATACTGAAACATCGGGACTTGGTGATCCAGAGATGGGCCCTACCAGTTGTGACAAGTGAAATGTATCCTATCTCTTTGACTCACTCTGGTTGGGTTTAGTCATGTCAACCTCTTAGCCTCATTTTTCTGTGGTAGAAAACTGGATGGTAATTGTTGGCCTTGGAAACTGGCAGCATGAGCATCTCCAGCCATGGTCATCTTTCTCCGTGATATGTAGGCCTCGCCTTGCCAGAATTCTCTCCCACCTAACGTTCCAGCGGGTAACGATTCCCCTATCTAGGCCATTGCTATCTCCCCAAAACTCCAGAAATATCCACCAAAACCAAGGAATGTTCCCCCCTTTCAAGAATTACCCATGGGGCAGTCTGGACAGACTTGACTGAAATGAGCCCCATACGACACTGACCATTTTTATTCATAACAATAAATAAATAAAAAATAAAATTCTTTTTTAAGTATAAATAAAAACCAGACTCTATGGAATAAACATCTCCAGCTGCATTGACTTTCTGTCTTTGACAAAATCAAGCTCTTTCTTGACTTTGAAATTTCACCTCTGTGTTTTCTTGTATTTGGAATATTTCCCTAGTTTTTCTTTTCTTGTTTGTTGTTTCTTTGTTTTTTCATGATTGGCTCCTGTTGTTTATGCCAGTCTCCACTTCACTGTACCTTTTCTGAGACAGTTACTACTACATCAGAGTAGTAGTAACTACATCTTTCCTAACTCCATCTTTCTTATAGAAATCATCCGTATAAATTTTCTCTCTTGTTTACTAGTGAGTCCCCAGTGCCTAGCTCCATGCCTGACACATAAAAGAAATTCAATAAATTATTTGTCAACTCAAATAACAAATGGACTAATTTAAGAAATATATCAGGTGACCTGAAATATCCCTCCCTACTTTCAGATTTCTTGACAACCTGATGCACCAGATACTATTAACTTTTCTACTTCAAAGAGGGCTGCCCGGGCAGTGTCCAGACTTCAGATTTCATGACCTTTGTGTAAAAGGCCCAAAGGTAGTAAGCTGAGATAATGGAAAGGAGAGCTTGAGAAGGTACATGAATTGCTGCCCATTTTACCAAATCTGAGAAAGATGATTGGTGAAAAATTGCCTTCGTTCAAAAGTCTGCGCTGATCAGCAAGATTTACTGACTGCCATTAGGGAGTCTGAAGTGGAAATTCCTGCAAACAATAACAGATTGATAATGAAATATTGATCAGGGATGCACATTGCAGGGCAATTCTGTCCATTTCCTTCTGGAACCAGGAGCATCCGCAGGCTAGAAGGAGGGTCTGGAGTGGTGTCTGTAACATTTCCCTCCTCCAAGGCTGATAGGGATGCTTATTTGGAGCTCTCTGGAAAGTATGAGAATTTCTAATTTTCTGTGGGACCTTAGGATTTCTCTTTCTTCTCCTTGTCCTCTCATTATCTCTCCTTAAATATGGCTTTGAAAATTAGATAGTGTGGTCTGGGAGAGGTTTGTGCAAGGCAAACTTTGAAATCAATCAATCAGGTTGGCTCCGTGGCTGTAGGTGAGGGATGACTCTGCCAGCCTGCTCAGCTGTTACTCACATCTGAGATCACTTCCTCTGCTTTCTTACCCACTCAGGCCCACCTGAACCCTGGGTTGATGGAGCACTTTTGCAGATGGTACTGCCTTTTGGCTGGGGTGCTAATCAGACAGCCTTGGTGCTATCAATCCTTTGACTTTGCCACAGAACAGATAATTTGCAGGCAACATGAGTAGGGGCTATCACTAACTATCTCCTTCACTTCTTCAAGCTCCTGGTTGCTGTTGACACTGGGATATTTGTCGTCTGAAGATAGAGAGAGACGCATTCTTTCTCAGAACCCAGTGTGATCAAGAATGAAGTGCACTGGGCTTAAGAGCCATGAGATGTGTCTTTGGAACCTGGTGCTGCCTCTTCTTAACTTTGAAATCTCACATGGCATAATAGAAAAGCAAGAATTGTGTGGTCCTGGTTTAAATTTCAGTTCCATCACTTACCAATGGAGACAAGCTTCTTGTCTCTAGGACATAATTTCCTTGACTCAAAAATAAAATTATAATCCCTACATTACAAGGTTTCTATAAAAATAAATAAAATAAAATAAAATAAAAGAGAGGACCCATGGCATATTACTTGGGGGTCCTTCATTGGATCTCAATTTTCTAATCTATAAAAGAGGGAATGTCAGCCTGCTACAAACTTCTATATCCTACCTGAATGTGGAGGGCACTTCCTCATCTCCCAGAATCACTGAGAGGATTGTGTCAGAATATAAACATGTGTGCTATGCACTAAGAACTTGTACCTGCACAAAATGTAGTGACTGCTTCCCCAGGTGGCTTCTAAAGATGAGAAGCTGGCTACAATATGACTGCCCTAGACAAAGAGTATCACATTGGTGAAGTGGACCAACCATGCGAACCAAGTTGAAAACCAGCTGTAAATTAAACTAGAATCCCCTCTGAGTGGAGAAAACCTGGATACATGACTCATAGGACTGCACCTCCACAAAGTTCAGAAATGAATGGGCTTGGAGGCATGATGGATAATAGGAAAGGCAAGATTGAAAGGGAGATAGATTCTTAAAAGCTTCATGGGGATGAAGGTAGTTCAATAGAAAGGTTTAGCAGTACCTATCATTAAATAAAATTAGTTCGAATCTGAGTTAAGCTGATCCAAGAGTCCCACGTCCTCTGTGGGAAGCATACGTTCTCCTAATTCCTGAAGTCCATGGAGTTCTATTACAGACATACTCTGTTACAAAGGCTGTTTATGCACTTCCTAAGATCTGTCCCCAAACCTTTGACATTTCAATCTAAACTTGACAATTTAACTTCCTTTCTTCTGGTAGGATGTAATAGGTCCCAGCAGACAAATATCCCTACTACAATGACTAGACGGGGGAAAGATATACTGCAAAAATATTTTAAATACATTGGAGAGCTAGGGAAGCAACATAGACCAGATCAACTAAAATTCAAGAGAGGAAAGAGCTTTACCTAAGTGAGCTGAAGACCACCAGCAATATGTTTCCCCTGGGTCATTTTCTGATTCCAAGGGTAGGCCAGATTGGGATAAAAAGACAGTATCAGAAGAAAAGAAACCAGTGGGAGCCTTGGTGCTTGCACAGCACTAGATTAATGGATTGAAAGCCAGATGAGTTTTATTTTTTTTAATTTTTTATTGTTATGTTAATCACCATACATTACATCATTAGTTTTTGATGTAGTGTTCCATGATTCATTGTTTGTGCATAACACCCAGTAAAGCCAGATGAGTTTTAAGGCATGGTTAGTTTTCCTCATGGGTAAGTCATTGAATTTTTTTTAAAGTCCTTATTTTTTTAGAGTAGTTTTAGGTTCACAGCAAAATTGAAAGTATAGAGATTCTGTGTACACCTCCCACTCCCACACATGCATAGCCTCCCTCATGATCAGCATCCCCTACCACAGTGGTACTGTTTGTTACAATTGATGAGCTTACACCAACACATCATCACCCAAAGTCCATAGTTTACATTAGGTATTGTACCTTCTATGGGTTTCAGCAAATGTATATAAGTTTTTGAATTTTGGTTTGATGGGAGACTGGAAGTTTCATCTGAAAGATTCTGAAAGAATAAAACTACCCATAGACAAACAGGGTTTATGAGTATGGCTCTCTGGATGGAGAAGGACTGGTACAAACACATGGTTATCTCTTCCTCAAGATGTTTGTTGGTTTGAACATGTGTGGCATCGGAGGCTAAAGAGAGAGACTTAAAAATTCCGAGGCCCGTAACTTAAATCTTACAATCTTACAACCTTTCATTTCTTAGGAGACACAGACCTGCCGTACCCTCAAGGAGAAGTTCCGAGGAAGGAAGACCAACTTGAAGCAGACCAGATTTTCACTAGATCTGCCATTGTGCTCTGATTCAAATCAATCTCTGTAGAAGACACAAGTAAATGGAAACATACCCCATGTTCATGGATGGGAAGAATTAATACTGTTGAAATGTCCATACTATCCAAAGCCATCTCCATCTACATATTCAGCGCAATCCCTATCAAATTCCAATGGCTTTTTTCAAAGAAATAGCAAAAGCAATCATAAAATTTGTATGGATTCACAACAGACCTGGAAGAGCCAAAGCAAGTGTGAGAAATAAGAATAAAACTGTAGGCATCACATTTCCTGATTTCAAACTCTACTACAAGGTATAGTAATCAAAATAGTACAGTACTGGCATAAAAACAGCCACAAAGATTGATGGAATAGAATTGAGATCCTAGAAATAAACCCAGACATATGGAGGCAACTAATATCTGGCAAGGAAACTGACAATCCTCAGGGAAAAAAGAGTCTCTTCAATAAATGGTGCTGGGAAAAATGGAGATTCATATGCAAAAGACTGAAATCGAACCCTATCTTACACCACTCACAGAAGTTAACTTGAAACAAATTAAAGACTTAAATGTAACTTCTGATACCTAGAAGGTCTGATACCTGAAATCCTAGAAGAAAACACAGGGAAAATCTCCTTGACATTGGTCTTGGCAACCATTTGTTGGCTATGACACCAAAAGCACAAGCAACAAAGGCAAAAAATAAGCAAGAGGGACTTCATCAAACTAAAAAGCTCTGCACAGATGAAGAACCGATTAGTACAGTGAAAAGGCAACCTACAAAATGGAAGAAAATATTTGCAAACCATATATCTGATAAGAGGTTAATAATAAAAAATATATAAGGAATTCATATAACTCAATAACAAAACCCCAAACAATCTGATTTAGAAATGGGCAAAGGATCTACACAGATACTTTTGCAGAGAAGACACATAAATCACCACCAGGTATATGGGATGATGATCAATAATATCAATTACCAGGGAGATCCAAATGAAAACCACAATGAGCTATCTCCTCACACATATTAGAATGGTTAGTATTGAAAAGATAAGAGATAACAAATGTTGGTTAGAGTGTCCCAAAGGAACCAACCCGAACAGCCTAGATAGAAGTATGTCTACCCTTTTGCTTGGGTGAGCATAAATCAAGTTAAGTCTACACAGTGCTAAAAGCAATGATTCAAGTCTTTCTCAAGAAGTCGACCTCTGATCAAAGATGGTCTCTCTAGATTTGCAGTATGATATGAAATGCTACTGCTTGGGGATGCTGTACAAAGAAACTTTTAATATTTCATCCAAGACCTAAATACTGAAAAATAAATTTTTGTGATATTGGAAATTAGCACTGGTTTGGGAGTCAAGAGACCTGGAGTCTAAACTTCACTTTGATATGAAAACCAACTACATGATCTTCAATGATTTCAACTTTATTTGAGCCTGATTGCCTTCCTACAAAATGCACAAGTATTTTTTTTTCATTTTTCTAAACAGCAGAATTATTTTTGCAAATGATATTTTTAATACAAAAATACGAAACTGAGATCTGTTCTGGTTGATGGTTATAGATGGTGTTATGGCCTAAGCACTGCCCTCCAGTCTCCCATTTTGTCCTTCAACTATCCAAAGAAGACAGTTGAAAACCCATTGGAAGTAGATAACACTGGCATTCAAGGATGAAAGAGAAATCTCAAAGGCATTGCCAAGATAGGCTTGCTTATCACTTTGAATTTTAGTCAGATTCTGTTTCAGCCACAGTGCTCAGAAGAGGCAATATTATTCCTTTTCATGTTCATAGAGATCCCTGGTTGCAGTATGCCTGCTACCTTAAGCTTCATAAGAAACACTGTACAGAAAGAGGAAGCCTATAATGGAAGGAAAAATTGGTCTTAGAAGCCCCTTTTCCTACCCTTCTACTTCCTTACACTTTCTTTTCTAACACTTGATGCACCACCCTATCATCGCGCCCTTGGACCCTCCATCACAATCCTCTGGATCACTGTGTATTCCCTCTCAAGAATCTAACTGATGTTGGCTTATAAAGACCGTGTTAACAATGTTAGTTCTGACATCATGAATAATAAGAAGAAACAATATAGAATGGTATAGTGGAAGGGACTTTGAAGGTAGTCATCCTGGACCTTGGCTTTGCTGGGTGGTATTGACAAAGACAATATAATTCTCCGAATGACTTTCATCATTTGCAAAATGGGAATAATAAACTTGTAGAATGCCACACGGAGTAAAGTTAGCACATATGAAGTACTTAATATCATATTTGGCACATAGCCTGCATTACAAAAATGATGATAGATTAGATTAACTTATACTAACTTGTGCAATTAGACCATCTTGAACTTTCTGTGGTACTTTTATTTCAGAATGAATATTGGACCATCTGAGTCATGGTTTTCTGATATATGGTACACTAGCTTTATGGGAACTGGGAGTTTGCCAGTAGACCCCTTAATCTTAACAACACCTCCGTTTGGGGGGTTGCTAGGGAAGGACAGTTCATAAATACCAGGTTGTCATCAGACAGCTTTTCTAAAAGCTCCAATAAGAGACATGACTCCAGAAGTGAACTTTAAGGGCAACACCAACTTCTGTGATTCCTGTCAATCTTTTAATTTTGCCACAATTATTGTATTAGAGGTACATGGTGGTATAGACTATTCTCACCTGCAGAATTATTCTTCCAGGATTCTTAGACTCCATTATCAATTCCTGCTCCTTAGGACCCAGCAAGGGAGAAGTCGTTCAATACAGATTGTATTTCTTTGATCTCATCCTCCCTCTGCTGCTGAGTGAACTAAACAAAGCAACACAAGTTCATGGTTACACATGACAGGTAACTGGAGTCAGACCATTGCAGGCTTATGTCTCTGCCATGAGAACATGAGCAAATTAAACAACTGTTATTAGCCTCGGTTTCCATATAAGTAAAATGGGAATAATAATGTATTCTGCCCAGTGTTAATTGTGAAGATTAAATGAGTCAGTTCATTAGCATATGGTAATGGCTCACCAAATGTTAGTAGTTAATTTTTGAAGAAAGAGAACTGGCCTAAAATCTAGATATATGGGATATACTCTTGATTTTTCATATACCAGGTAAGGTTACTCTTTTTCATTTTGATTTCTTTGCCTATTAAACAAAATGTGGGGGGAGGTTGAACTGTATGATCTCAGAGATCCTTTTTTTAATTTTAATATTTTGAATTCATCAAAACCAAAGATACCTCCATGTTATAGAAAAAATTGTTCTTCAAGGTCTCTGCTCTGCTCTCAATCTCCTCATTTGAGATAGGCATCGAATACAACTTTAGGGACTTGGAAGACATATATGCTAAAAGTGATGCCTTGATAAATCAATTTGCTAATCAACAAATACTTCCTTATCATTCAATACATAAATATGACCTGGGTAATTAAACCACTTACTTAGCAGGTCATAAAATTTGATAAAGAAGGGGATGTAAAGATTGTTTCTTGAGAAAGAATGGGATCTCCAACTAGAAAATTGGAAGCAAACATCTTGAAAGATAAGACAGTTGAATGAGTCTTATGGGCAAGTCAAAGGCTTAAGGCAAAAAAAAAAAAAAAACAAGTTGCATCCAGTGCTACTGATAAAAACCTGCAGATGTGTCAGAGACAATATAGGTAATCTTTGAGAAGTCAGGGAGATTGGGGGTTATGTCAAAAGACTAAAGAAATGGACAACAGGGAAGAAAACTAGTATGCAGTAAGGACCTACTGCACGGCAGGCATTTCACATGTTTGATTTCAGAACAATCCATTTTTAGTGGGAGGAATCTAAAGATCAATGAGACTGTGTGACTTGCCTCAAGGAATTCAGCTAGTAAGTGGCTGAACTAGAATTTTAACTCAGGCCTGTCTACCTGTACAACCCATGAACTTTCATTAACATCTTATTCATCCACTTATGCACTCCTTCCTTCAATCATTCAACAGTGTCAGGCAATGAGATTAAAGTGGTGACCCAGGCAGGCACTAGCCCAGTGTGCCTAGAACTTACTGTCTGGTAGAAAGGAGAGCCAAAATCAAATAACTAAATATCAGCAATTGTGGTAGATTATACTTTAATAAATATGGCTTATAATGATACATTCATACATGCCATTGATAATTTAATGAATATATATATATAAATAATTATGGCAAATTCTACAAAGGAAACAAGCAGGATGTTGAGATGAAGCATACAAGGTGCTGAGAGCGGGGTTTATTTTAGGAAGAGGGCTCATACATGTCCTCTGGGAGGAGGTAAGATCAAGGCCAAAAGCTGAAACATGAGAATGAACCAACCATGTAAAGGGCAGGGAGGGGAACGTGAATACCGGGCTTTCTCACTACAAAACAAGAAAGGCAGGTCAACTACATCAAAATTCTGCAGTGTGTTATGATGCAGATAGCTTGGGAGCATTTATAAAAGATTACATAAAACTACCCTGGTGTCCGGGGGTGCCTGGGTGGTGCAATGGATTTAGCCTCTGACTCTTGGTTTCTGCTCAAGTCATGATCTCAGGGTAAGGAGATCGAGCCCCATGTGGGGCTCCATGCTCAGTGGGGAGTCTGCTTCAGACTTTCTCTCCCTCTCCTTCTGCTCCTCCCCTGGCCTCTCTCTCTCTCTCTCTAAAATAAATAAATAAATCTTAAAAATAAAACCAAAAAAACTGGAAAACTACCTAGGTGTCCAGATAGGGAGTTGTGCCAAAGTCAGTTTCTTGTTTCTTCCTTTTGTTTGTATGTTTGCTTGTTCATTCTTATTTTCACTCGTTCTTTTTTTTTTTTTTTTTTTTTGCTTTAGTTTAGTTACTTAGTTGAAAAATAAAAATAATGCTAGATCTGTTTTAGCTTCATGAATACACTGGACGTAATCTCTCATGACATCCTTGCAAAAATCATGACTGAATTGAGACACAATACATGATGATTGAACTGGTTAAGCATCCAAGCTGAAACGTATTGATGGCTCTGGAGGTGGAGGAAAGGTTCTCTGGAGCAGAGCTGTGGGATTCGACCTGTTTTGTTGAACATCTTCATCCAATAGTTGCATAGAAACACAGAAAGTATGTTTCACAAATTACTATCAGATGGTTAGATTACAACAGTGGCTGAGACAAAATCCAAAACGTCTTAGAGTTGTTATCCTCTATGTAAACAAAAATACTAAAAATAAAATGGAAAATAAGAGGATTCCTATATTCACATTAAACATGATTGATTTTACAAATGCCGAGGTAGGGAGATCAGATTGAGGGCAGGTCAGTGGGCTCTACAAGCCGATGTTGCCAGAAGCTTAAGCAAATCAACTGTGCCATAAGGCGACTAACAGACACCTCGACTCACAAGACCCCTATAGTGCACACAGGTCAGAAGCATCTACTCCATTGTGCTCCATTCTGAACATCTCCCTTTAAGAGTAATGTGGAAACATTGGAAATCCTCAAGAGCTCAGCCATTCAGTTATATTAATGTCATTTCTGCTTAGGGCCTAAATAGCTCTGCTGTTTTTATTATAACATTCTGCCTTCTGAATTTTGTATGACTGGATCCCTTTTTGGAATGTATGCTTAAATGTAAATGAGCCTTCCTCAGAGCACTTCTCTATCTGCATTATCAAAAATTAACCACTTAATTAACCCCAACCCACTAGTCACCCTCTTTCATGTTACCCTATTTTATTTTCCTAATTTTACACTTACTTCTCTGAAATTATCTTCTGTATCTATGTGTTTAGGTGCTTGAAATGGAAGAATTTCTAATTTCCACTAAAAGTGGAAGGATGAGGGCAGGGTTTGCTTATCTTGTCTCTCTCCTTATGCTACCACAGAGAAGTGCTCAAAGTAAATTTGTTTGAAAATGAATCAGGTAAAGAACAAGTGAAGGCAACTGCTAACTTTACACTGAACTAATGGGTTATAGCAGGGTTGCATGCAAATGTATGAAGAACTATCATGGGAAATAAAGGGAACTGTGGTACAGGAATTACACCAGAGACACACTTAAGATCTGTAAGTAGAATTAAAAAAATATATATATTTTTTAATTCAAGTCTAATTAACATACAGTGTTATATTAGTTTCAGGTGTCCAACATAGTGATGCAACAATTCTATACATTTCTCAGTGCTCATCAAGATAAAGGTACTCTTAATCCTCTTTATCTATTTCACCCATCCCCCCACTCACCTCCCCTCTGGCAACCACCAGTTCTCTGTATTTAAGAATCTGGTTTTTTTAAATCTTTTTTTACTTTGTTTGTTTTGTTTCTTAAATTCCATGTACAAGTGAAATTAAAAACAAGAACAACACAGAAATAATCCAATTTAAAAAAGAGCAGAGGACCTGAATAGACATTTTTCCAAAGAAGACATACAGATGGCCAACAGATGTAGGAAAAGATACTCAACATTACTAAAAATCAGGTAAATGCAAATTAAAATCACAATGAGATATCATCTTACACCTGTCAGAATGGTTAAAATCAAAAACATGAGGAGTAAAAGTATTGTCAAGGATATAGTGAAAAAGGAATCTTTGTGCACTGTTGGTGGGAATGCAAATTGGTGTAGCCACTTTGGAATACAGTATGGAGCTTCATCAGAAAATTAAGAATAGAATTACTGTATGATCCAGTAATTCCACAGCTGGGTACTTACCCAAAGAAAACAAAATCACTAATTTGAAAAGATATATGCACCCCTATGTTTATTGCAGAATTATTTCCAATAGCCAAGATATGGAAGCAACCCAAGTGTCCATTGATGAATGGATAAAGAAAATGTGGCAGGTTGATAGATGATAGACAGATGATAGATAGATAGATAGATACAAAGATAGATAGATGATAGATAGATAGATGATAGATCGATAGATGATGGAATATTACTCAGCCATAAAAAAAGAATGAGATCTTGCCATTTGCAATAACACTGATGGACCTAGAGGGTATGATGCTAAGCAAAATAAGTCAGAGAAAGATAAATACCACATGGTCAGTAAGTAGAATTTAAGGGGTCTCATTTTGACTCAGAATTAGGAGGAGCTTCCTGCTAATCTGGTCTACAACAGTATAAGCTGCATGAAGTTGTGAGAGTCACATTATATTCAAACAACGAGAAACTTTGTGGTTGTACATTGGAGAAATCACACAACACAGCCTTGTATAGATGGGAGACTGAACTAAGTGATGTTTAAAGTCATCTTTAGTTGGAATTGTTTCTACATCTGTAACACCACTAAAGATGCAGAAAAGCTTTTACTTTGTTCTAGCATTGAACCAAGGACGAACTCCAACTGTGGAGATGAGCTTACAGTAAAGCTTAGACCCAAGAAAAGCTCCATTCACTTATGAGTTATATTTATTATTCTCTTATGTTACTAGTTTCACAAGCATATGGGGGAAAAAAAAAAACAGAATGGGTGAGGAGGGGAGCCTCATTTATAAAACCAGGATTCCAACATTCTGTTGAGCAAAGGCCCTAATTTTTAATTAATGTGACAATTTCCCTAAGACATTATTTACCAGATTGGCTTTGTTAATGAGGATGTTTTGCATCTAATTTAATGCACCGCATTGAGGATTTTTATCACAAAAAGGACAAACATTCTCTATATAATCAAAGCTCTTGTTAGCAGCAAACTTCTGGAAAATAATCCCTCATTCCTAAGTGGAAGCCACATGCAGCACACAATCTCTCCCAGGGGAAGGTGAGACTTTCAAGTGTGCATTTAATGTGAGACACTCCCTCAGAAAATGCTCTGAAGATTCTATATGTCCATCTTCCAATGATTTCCAAGGTCTGTGTAATAGCCATCAACCTGAACTGACCCCACCAGGTTACTGTTTTGTTTGCATACAAACCTGGTTTTTAGGTGCTTCCAGATCACTCTCAATTGAATATTTCTCCAAGTAACATTCCACATCATTTCCTCTACTCAGCATTGAAATCAGTTAATAGTGTCATTATTCTCACCCAAGAGGTTCCAAACATCAGGGTCTACCTTGAGGCATCAATTTCCACCCCCATTTATCGCCAATTAGTTGGCAAGTTAACTTGGCATTTGACGTTAATCTCTCAGAACAGGAGGCTTCCAGAACTCAACCGCTTTGGTCTGACCACTCTAATCCCACCAGTAGAGACGTGCTCAAGAATGTGAGATTCAAAATCGGTAAACTGGAAGACTAACTAGAGTTTCTCTTCTCACTTCGACTCATCTACCTTTGGCCCAAGCAAGTATACTTCCCCCAAAATATTCTTTCTTGGGCACAGCTGGGATTGCTCCTTTGCTTTCCCATTCTCTCACCCCACACGTTAAGATGATATTTTAAAATTTTATTTTAACAAATGAGTTTTCTTTCTTTCCTTTGTTCTAAAACAAAGACTTCTTCTAGAATCTTCTTTCTACTCCCTCTTATCCAAAGTGAAAACTACCACAATATTACAAGAAATGCACATCCTATTATTTCCCTTGGGCACAGCAAATGGCTGCTTTGCACAGTAGAGAAGAGTATATAGGCAGGGAGTGGGCTATAAAGTTATATGGATGTAGGTTCAAATTCCAGCTCTGCTCTGTGAGAATTGGGGCAAGTTACTTAGCTTCATAAAGCATCAACACTCTCACCTACAAGAGTAGGGTAATAATAGGCCTCCCTGGCATAGTGGTTAAGGGCAGTCCATGAATTAGGTAAAACATGGAGTAATACATGCCTGATGCATAATAGGTACTCAATAATAACTAGCTATTATGTTTTTATTACAAATAGTATCATTATAATAACGTTAGCAGCAGAGCAAAGAGGCTAGCAACTATTTCTCATGCTGTGTGTTGGGGTTGCTGTAAATCCAGAGATCTTGAGACAGCATCCACATTGTCCTTTTCTTGTAATGTCAACAGCATAGCTAATTTTCATGGTCTCACCTGGACCAAAGACTTCTACCACGGTTTCCACTTCCCACCTTTTCCAATTTACCATCTAACTCATTTTTTTTCAACACCACTACAACTATCTTCTTTAAGGGCATCTTTGATTATTTTACTCTTCAATCTGTGATAGTTTCTAAGGTCTTACCAAATACCATTGGATGAAGCTAGCATAACATTTGGTGTCCTCTAAAGTCTAGGCTCAAATAACTGCCCCCCCCCCCCCCCCCCGCCAAACTTCCATTTTAAGGCTAGGGAACCAATATAAAGATGCAACGTAGTGTTGGTGGAATAGATAAGAAGTCATGAAGAAAAGGAAGCCATGTCCCACTTGGGGCTGATGGATTTCTTTTCCCCCTCTTTCCTCCATAGGATCAGGACAACTACTAAGAAGGAAAGAAGCACTTTTATCAACATCACTTCACTTCACTTTCTAAAAGTTAAAAAAAGCAACTTAAAAGAGATCCCTACCACTGTTACCCATTTATATGTCCTAAATATTTCACTTGACAAATACTATGACATTCAAAAAAAGAATATGCGTTAGTAGCATCCTCTTCAGAAAGGCTTTGAAATTTGCTGCCCATGACAAAATTTATCTTCTCCCTCAATGCTGAGGGTCATAGATCTTTGTTTCCTACCTACCTATTATGTCACAAGTCCCCTGTTTTCTTAAGGATCACAGGCAATTCTTGGAAGGGATTTAGGTTTTGCTGACCTGTAATAACAATGTGCTAAAGAATTGAGTGAAGGTGGTCCTCAGTGTCTGGGTGGCCCCTGGTGCTGGGTTAGCAAGCACTCCCCTTCTTATTTCCAGAGATGCTGTTCTAATAAACAACAAAGCCTTGCCCAAGTCTGAAGTCTTAAAAGATGAGGGACTAGAAGGCTAAGTATGGACAGTGTTTCCTCTGGTAGTATCCTCTCCACTTGACCACTTGGTATGATGTCTTCATTTTAATCAAATGTGTGTCTGTTGAGAACTTCTTATGTACTCAGTATTATAAAAGACTGTGGTTCACTGAATGGGGCTTCAAGATAAGGTCATTTTTTAGGCTTATTAGAGCCTTCAACACTATCCTAGTTTTTACTGAGAACATGGAGCTATCTTCCATCACTAAAATTATATGAAGAAGCATGGCATTTTCCAGAATCAAACAGCTTGTTCCCCACCCCCACTAAATTATGTCAATTATACCCTAAGGGCCCATTCCTTCTCTTCCCCAAATAGACAGCGAATAGTGACTCACTGTAGAAACAGTGACAAATATTCTGTAAACTGCTTTAGATAAGACAATTCGGACTTCTGCTTGCAGAGACTGATAAATGACAGAGGCCAGAAAAGAAGGTTAGATGCAGAGGGACAGGGGAGGCAAAAGTGAAAGGATAAGATAAACATCCATCTTTGAGGGAAAGAATTGCAAGGACGAGGAACCTGCTTCACTGCAGATGAGTCCCTCTTATTGCTCTCCAGGGGAGATCACTGACCACCCTCACTGTCAGCCCATCACTCACAAAATATCCACTTTGAAAGGACGTTCATCTATGCCCCCCAGAGAGTCTATTATTCAGCTGCTAACCACAACGAACTCTTCTTCCAGGGAGAAGCAAAGTATGATGGTCTAGACAAATGTAAGTCCTCACCCACCCACCCAGAAAAATAATGTGGGTCTTAAATACCTTCTTCTTAGGTGGTAACTAAAAGAAAGCCCAAACTTTACTTCAAAACCAAGACAGACAAGACTGAATGAGCCTAAATTTTTTTGCCTAACAAAAGGTTGGAGGAATGTACCACCAAGTTACATATAAATTAATTCCATGCCACAGTTAATTCTGGTGATGGTATAGGTATCAGTCAATGCTATGGGAAAATATTGCTTCAGATGAGTCAATCCACTCAGTATCCAGTGCAGAAAGAGCTTAGGTGTCCTGTTGGGGGTGGGGGGAAGGGGGGGCAGAGTCTAACTTCCTGTTTGTCTCTCAGCCCTGGGGAGCCAAGTCTTCTAGAGGCATAGTGTGTGGGTGCTTCTTCTCACTGCCCAGGCTATGGAAAACATCCTCCCTGAGACTTACTTGGAATAGGACCAAAAATCAGATTCAACCTCTTCAACTGAATGGAAACTGATCCACCAGAATTGGATTTACATCTAACTGAAGGCAAGATTGTAAATCACCTCAGGCCCCGGGGGCCTGTCTGTCTGAAGATTCTAAGAGAGACAGAAGTGATACAACTACTCTGGTCTTGTGTCTTCTCAGCCATGTGTGTGCAGGCCATTCTCTAAAGGCTACAAATCCTTTCATTGTCATTCATTTGTCCATCACATTAGGCCACATAAAGGAGTAGTTTCTTCTGTCCATTGGACACATGAACAAACTGAGGTACCCAAAGAAGAAATAAGTGGTCTATTTGATCTGTTTCCTAAAGCAAGTCAGTGACATAGCTGTACGCTGGATCACTTCCTGGGAAAGACTTCACTAAGTTGGTTTAAATGGCTGGTCTATGGGTCAACCACAAATACATAATGGAAATTAGAATGAGAAAAGCCCTAAGGAAGATAACTCTGCCAGCCTCCTGACCCCAAGGAAATGAAGTTTTACTCTACCCTTATGGAGTCCAGAGAGGTTAAGTGGCTTAGCCAAGGTCACACAGCTATTATGTGGTAGGAAGTAGGATGGGGAACATATTTAGTCTTGGTCTCCTTCTTCTTCTTAAGTTCTCTTTTGACCATTTCAGACAAAAATGGACAGAAACCACTAGTTATGACATGTGTATCTTCCACTGGGCTATGTGAGAGAACAGGATGGAGGCTTGGTCTGAGAAGGAAGGAAGTGAAGAGTCAAGAGCCAGAGCAATAATAGATGCTCTGAGGTGACAGACCTTGCAATAAGAACAGGTTAGCAGCATCTGAGGAGGAATTTGTTGAAAAAAAAAAGAACAGATAAAATGAGATTACGTCTGAGAATGTACAAGAAAACAGCACAAAAGACAGGCTTTCCAATGAAATTTTATCTTTCACCTTTGCGAGGAGTAGCAGATTCTAGGAGCAACATTACAATGAGAGAAGTGAGTCAGAGAGCTACTGTTGACTATCATAGAATGAACGGAGTGTTTCCAGCATGAAGAATGACATGGAATCCACGTTGGCTGGCCAAATTCTCTCTTCTCAGAGTAGTCCAGAGTCGGGGTGCTGGTTTCCACCCAGGTGCCCCCCACCTATATTAAATGCAAGTTCTCGTGGATGGGATAATAATAATTTCTTATATGCATTACAACACTGAGGAATTTCTAAAAAATTTCATTAGAATTACAACATCTAATGAGGTTGGTGAATATTTCAATTTTATTAGACAATATTCAATTTTATTAGAAAATGCCTGGTCATATAACTAATTAATATAGCAATTAATTTAACAACTATTTATCAAATGCCTGCTATGTGTCAGGCACTGCTAAAGGAGGTGAAGGTAGTTAAATAATGCCAGCCAGGTTTCTGCTCTCTCATTAGGCTCTAGTATAGGAAACAGACAAGTAACCAGTCAATAAATATGCATTTGTGGTGGATTAACCTGGACTGTGTGGGATTGAAATGTTTCTATGACGGGTGGTAATCTACCTCCCTGCATTTTCTAACGAACTCAAGTCCTCAATAAACTTAAATCAAATTGTATTTAATGTCTCAGGATTATTTTTCAGACCTGAGGACCTACCAAGTTTCACAAAATGGAACCAGGCTACCAGGTGTTTGGAGAGTAAGTCTGCTTTTTCTTTTCTTTTCTCTTGATTCCCATTTTTTTTTTTTCCATTTTCTTCCTTGCTGTCACTTTCTCCCATATTACTCACTGTTGTTATCACAAAAGGGCAGTATGACTATTCCCCACCTTCTCCCACTGCCATCCTCACTCAGCTCCTGGGAGTTTGCTCTAGTTTTGGCAACTGATTCATATTGTGTGCAAAAGTAATGTAGTTCAATTATGGGTGAGGACTTGAAAGAAATTTCTATGAATAGAAAGTATAATTTTGAATATGGACTCTATGACATTTATTTTGGTAGGTTTTTGTTTTTATGTTAGATGTTGACAGTATCCCAAATAAGTGGGAAGTGGGGTTAGCAGAAAAAAATTTCTAGATAACAGGTAAGATGATTGTATTATTATTATTATTATTCCTCATTATTATTTTAGTGACCTCTCAGGTGGATGGACATGCCTTTCAACTTTTAGTGCTGGGCTGGCAAGTATAACACATAGATTAGAGCAGATATTACACATTATTATAGCGGAAAGAACATTAAATTTCAAATCATAGAAATCAGTTCTCATTCTTACTTTGTTACTAAATACTTGTATGATACCATAAATGCTACCTAACTTCTCTGTGCCCGGTTAGATCAACAATAAAATGGGTCAGATCATAATTAATTGATCTGCCTCACAAAGTTTCTTGAGAATGAACTGAGGGAATAAGTATGGAAAATGTCTTGAAAAATAAAAAGGACTATATGCATGAATGTGTGTTTGCTGTTAATTAGTTTTCAGTCTCTGTCCTAATTTCTCCTATGATAATGACTGGCAGAAACCAGAAATTAAGGAAGAAAACACCCAAGTCAAAAACAAAAATCCAGAGCAGTCAAATCAACAAAAAACTAGAAATAATCAGGAAAAAAAAAACCTTCACTTCTTGTAAACAAAATGATTATTTGATTGTAAATGAGTAGCGTAAAACTTGGCATAATTATGCCACTTTTTAAGTATAATATTTAGATAATTTCAACTCTGCTTGAAATGCCACTGATCAGCATCCTGGACTAGAAACTGGGATATTTGGTCTTTATTTGAACTTTAAATCAAGTGGTTGTTCATATTAGACAGATCACTTCCTCCATCTAGGTCTGATTTTTCTGGGGAATGAAGGGACTGCAATGCCATCCCTTAAATTCTCCCAGTTTTGTTACTTCCAGGGTGTGAAGTAAGAGGAGAAGCAAGTCCCTCTTTGTCTGGGACATGGGCCATCTGTTTTAGGCAGACTCTGGGAATTCTGGGCATGTGTCCTATTCTCCTTGCATGTGGAAAAAGGCACATCATTCACAGGTCAGGGGCTGCTGAAGGGCAGGCTCTGGGTCCTGTGTTATGCAATGTCTTGACAACCCTTCAGTGTTTATCGTTAGCCATTGCAACAAGGCTTTGATAGCACTTTCTTTCATGCTCTGGGGGTCATTAGTTAATTAGGAGCACAGAAGATAGAGTGAGAACAGTCTAGTTGAGTATACCTTTGGTTGGACATCCAAAATGGCTGGCATTGATGTACCCCAATGGATGAAAGGGTCCCTCCTAATGGTATGTTCATAATGATAGTACGAAGGAGTGCCCATAACAGCCTCATGTTAGACCACTGGGGAGCCATGTACTGGGTACAGCCTCAACCAGGTCTCTAGCTCCTTTTCTTCCTTTGTCTAGGATCTCTGTGTCTATTTTTTAAATTGTGTATGAGAAAAACACAAACACTCAAAGTTAACGTATTTACCTGATTTAATTTGTAAAGCGAACACCACCTAATTTGGGGGCTGGTGCTAAGGGTTTGTCATGGCAATAGATGTTCACTAAATTTAAAGGATGATCTGGTCCTGTCCTTTCTCTCCAAATATAATTTCCAGTTCCAATGGAGATCTCAGATGCCCAAGGTTATATCAAACACAGTTTCCTCTCCTGGGAAGAGGGCTTGCTTCGAAGTCGGTACGCTTGTTGTACTAGGGTAAGTACTCACCCAGAGAGAAAGTTATGGCCTCCAATAGCCGAGAGAGTAGGATCAGCACAGTAAGATCACCTCCTGAATCACTGTCTCCTGCGTGACCCCCGCTCATGTCAGGCTGCTTCATACACTAGCGGTTTCGATGCAGATTCAGAGACATGGCTGCACACAGCCAAGGAATCCAGAGATCTGTGTTCCGGGTCATTAACAACATTAATCGATCTTAAGCAGATCATTTAATTTAATCCCACTGGGCCTTAGTGTCCCTAGCTGTGTAATGAAGCTATTGTTTCAGCAAAGCAGGATTTAGCCCTGTTGCTGCCACTCCGGGCCCTGACAATATGTCAGATGTCGCTGTTTGATGTTAGTACACTTTCACACCTCACACGCCTTCGCAAAACTGTGCTCCAAGAAATCACTTGCTTAGTCAAACAGAATAGACATGCGAGATGCAGCATCCTTGAGATCTCTGATTCAGAGGACGAGTTGCTTTCATAGAAACAAAGGCTTGCTAGAGGCACTGGAAATGTTAGCAACCAACTCTACAGAAAAAAAAGTGTGGGGGAGTGCTGATTGGTAGCATTTTTCAATTTCCATGGTATAAATACTCCAACTAGAGCCATCTCAAGCTAACAGTACAACATCCGGTTTGCAAAATTCCTAAAACTTTGGCAAATGGCTCTTGCAATCCACTACAAACCAGCTCCAGCTTCTCACAGTGGCTTCCTGGTTGAGGTGTAATAGAATCTACAGGCTCAATGGAATTGAATGCAAAAGTGGGTACGACCACCTAATTATTTCTGCATAGCTGATCCCCAGTTTTCATCAGACACTTGATGAGTTCATGATCCAAATAAGAATCACCAGCCAGATGAGCTCTCTAGTGGATACGACAATTAATGGCTGGCTCAACTTTCTTTCCAAATATCTGGAAAACATTCCCCTGTCGATAGGCAAGGCCATGTAACTAGTTCTGGCGGGTGAGTCGTGAGCATAAGTGACATGTGCCACTTCCAAGGCAAAGGTGTGCATTTAGAATATGTCTGTCTGGGTCTCTGAGTGATGACAAGGAGCGGAGGCCCTGCCAGCCCACAAGAGGTATATAGAATAGTAAAAAATAGCTTTATACTATTAAAGATTTATTTATTTATTTATTTACTTATTTATTTATTTATGAGAGAGAGAGTGGGAAGGGGAGGGGCAGAGGGAGAGAATCGTTAAGCAGACTCCGCACTGAGCACAGAGTTGGACATGGGGCTCGATCCCAGGACCCTGAGATCATGACCTGAGTGAAAATCAAGAACTTAACCAACTGAGTCACCTGGGTGGCCCAGAAATAGCTTTACACTATTAAATCACTGGCATCAAGGGGGTAAAGGTGATACCACACACACAAAAAAAATCTAGACTATTCTGACCAATACAATTAATCCAGTGCTTTAGAGACCTCCAATTATATACACTTGAATAAATTATCTGAGGTGACAGTTGGAATCCTAAATGGATTTCTTAATCTGTGACTAATCCTTTCTTGGAACTATAGCTCTGTCCTCAATTGTCATCTGAGGCCCATATGCCAACCCTAGATTATTCTGCTTTCCTCTCTGGTCACAACTTTCTTCAAAGCAAATTTCCAAGTGGCAACTTTCCAAGTGGCTAGATTGCACCATGAGGCCCCTTTAGCTCATGAAGGGCATGAGTTGCATTTACACAGGGCTGATTTCATATGCCCTATCCTTCACCCACATTGGAAGCATCTGCAGTGTACATCATATTACAGCAATCACAATCTTGGTGAGAGTTATGTAGAGCATGTCCAAAAGTCAATCCCCTGGGCAGACCTGGCCTCATGTGTAGATGAGAAAGGCAGCTATTTGTGCTTCAATTTTTAGAGAACTTAAGAATTCTCCCTGGACCCAAATAGCTTCCCAGTGAGTTTATAACACAGCCTGCAGTCCCATCATTAGAATTGTATCGCTTGGGCCAAATAAGCACCATGCTTCATATAAATTTCCCTGGGAAGGGCGTGAATCAATCATCAGTCACTCGCATCGTTATCAAAATAGTGATACTTGAGAGAATTCTTCCCTGGAAATTGGATGAGAGTAGTGTATTGAAGAATTAGAATTTTTGTGAGAGAAGAGAAATGAGGGAGAGAGAAAAAGTGCTCATTTGGGAGCAAGAACACTGCCTAAGGAAACCACCTTTAACTCTCAGCAATGCATGAAGTAGTAAAAGAAGGTACAATTGTCACTGATATTTTACATATGAGAAAAAGAATGGGAGTCAGAAAAACAAAATGTCTTGTCTTAGGTAATATAGTTTACAAGTGATGAAGGGTCCATTTAAACCTGGGAGAGTGATGGTGGAGTTTATTCGAAATAGAGGATATTTTAATTTATTCTATCTCTAAAATATAGAAGTAGTCTTCATTTTCCAGATTTCTTTTCATCTAGAAGTCATAGACCAAAATGTTCCAGAAGGAAATTCAGAAGCAACGTGGCGTAGTATGGCAGAGACCATGCTGAGGCCATGAGGAAGGGCCTGGGACTGCTTGGGTGGCTCATTTCCAGCTGAGGAAAAGATGGAGGGCCCAAAAGTACACTGAGAAAAGGGATTGTGTATTGTATGATGTTTGACCTGCAGCCATCTGTCCCTCCCTCTCATGCATTTACTTTTTTCAAGCAACAAATATCTCTGCATCTCCTTCTAGGACAGACACTACCCTGTCTACAGAGGTGAGGGAAGCAACTCTGCTCTCATGAGTTAACAGTTTGTGGAGGGAATAAGAAAATAAATGATAAATTAATAAACAAACTGCATTTGTGGCAAATGCTATAAAAGTGAAAATAATATCTCTTGATCTTCTATAAAATCTTCCAATGCAGGGATGGGGGGGCAGGCATAGGATGTCTAAATGTTTCAAGGTCAAAGACAATAAGATATGGCTGATTTTCCTCTTACTGACTCAGCTACAACTCCACCATACCAAACCCCATAGATAAAAGGATATGAGCATGAGAATGTAGATATAACTATGAGAATAAGGTAACACCAAACTGCTCATAGTGATAAACATAGGAGTCCCACAGCAGGAATTCTAAGCCTTGGACTTTCAGGAGATTATATTTACATGCCACCAGACAAGGCAAAGCAAAGTAAGTGACAATAACTATTAGGAGTTTGGAATAACTAGGCACAGTGATAGAGTCTGCACTTGTGAACAGCCTAGACAGGAAAACTAGGTAAGATTCTGTCCAAAGAAAGCTAAGAACGATGAGTTACAAGGGACCAGAAAAACAGGGTAATGATGAGCAGGTGCATGTGCTTTGCAATCATTTCCTATTTCCTGAATAACTATGCAACATATTTCTAATTCTACAACAAATATAGCTGAGTGTGGGCCTACTACAAAGTGTCAGCCATATTGTTATGTTCATGGTTATGTCACATTATTTAAAGTCTCCATTTTGGGCCAAAAATATAAAATAGCACCATTTTTAGACACAGCAAGATCATGTACTCCTACAATAAAGGAGCCTTGGAAACCTCATCTAATTTCGTTCATTTTCCAACTCCAGACAAAGATGAACAGTTGGAAGCTTTCCATTTGGACTCCAATAAAGGCATTTCTCCAGGATTTCCCCATAGTGGCCTTACCTGGAGCTTCCTGGAGTTCTGATTATTCATTCTAAGTAGGCCATGAAGGACAGCTTGAATGGAGGATCTGAAAACCAGAACAAGATTTGAAGGAAATGTCAAGGTATTGGATATAGTTTCTACAGTCAGATATACCAGGATTCAAATCCAAGCTTAGCTAATTTCTACATGAACTTGGGCCAATTACTTAAACATTATGTCAGTAAGGATCTAGCTGGGATTCAAATGTCATCTGGATATTTAAGCAGAAGGAATTTAATTCAGGATTTACACAGGTAATAAGAGAGCTTAGTGGTCTGACAGAGGAGAGTCAGGCAATCCAGCCCTTCATAATAGCAGGAAAGCCATCTCTACCTTAGACCAGTGGGAGTACTGATAACACCACTCAGTGATGGGAACACCTTACAGAAGCTGGCCTCATGGCAGATCTCTTTGTCAGGAGCTGAAACCAAAGAGATGAATCCACTACAGGCGACCTGGGGCAGAAACAGGGGGACAGAAATACCCTGGCCTCCCCCTTCATCAGTCACTCCCCAATCAGTGCCAACAAATGGCCTAACCTAGCTAGACACCTGCTGACACAGAAGCCTTGAAAACAAAGCCTGAAGGGGTCAGTTGGCCTGTGATACAGAGCTCATGAATTGTGGACAATTAATCATAAAATGTTATTACAACAATCACTGTCAACAAATATTTAAAGTGTAACCCATGGTATGCTGGCAAATGTTTAACAGTTAACTCTCTGGAGAAAAAGCCTTGATTTGTTGTTGGTTTCCATGGTTTGAAGGCCACCATCATGGCTAATTTCAAACTTTCAATGTAAGGGCATTGAACATAGCATTGAGAAGATTGGCTTATATAAGTGGATATAAGCAATTCAGCACAGTGCTGAAAGGTGGCATATCAAAAATAACAAACATCCTTGTACAGTTCCAGGAGAACAGTCCCAATACTAACAGATGAAAATTGTAGAGGGACAGCTCTCTTTAACTAAAACTTCTCTGATTTAGACTACACCCCCCTTTGAGTCCATAAATTCCTCATCACTTGGAGCTACATCTCTAGGTAGTTGCTCATTCTTTCTAGATATTTTTGAAGAGCTCTACATTACATAAGTGATAAGCCATGATGGTTCATGGGTTTGCTCTGTGGAGAAATAATCCCAAACTTCCACCTTGCTTTGGAGCCAAATTTTAATCCCTGGCCCTCATGAATTCCTCTTAATGTCAATGGGATGACATCAACCCTTATTACCTGAACTCTCAGTAGGAATTGTTTTGCATTCATTTTTTATGTAAATGAGATCTTGATGTTATCTTGATGCTTCCTCAGACTGTCTTTTCCTCTGTCTTTCCCTTGTCATGCTGTCACTGAACAAAGTAAGGACAAGCTGGCAGAGCTCCTCAGGGCCACAGATGTATGACACGCTTGCGTTTCTGATCTGCTGACTTCTTTGATTATGTGAAAGTACAATGACCATTACTAGACCAGTCCATGCTTCTAAGGAGCTCCCTGCAGAGCTCTTGTATCACTATTGCTTCCAGCAATTGAGGAGGTGATCTCTTGGGCATATATTGACCTGTGTCCCGTAGCTGGTTAGGTAAATATTCCAATATCTGGCCAAATATGTCTGAGTAAGATATCCTTAAGAAGATGTGCCTCTTTTATTTTCTCTTGCTGTTTTACTTATTATATTGAAATCAATCAAGAATTGGTTGTGTGCTCATTTGCACTTGCATTTTTTTCCCAGTTAACTTCTATTTATTGTTAATAATGACAACACTTACATAAAATAAAATATAATGAATGGATTAACAAAATAAATATATGCAAAGGTGAGGGCAAGTCAGAGGGTCTGTGGGTATACACTTGCAGAGAAGATGCAATTAGAAAAAGGAGGTGGGACCCTGGGAGCAAACAGCCAGGTAGACTGCTTTATGAAAGGAACAACGATCCAAGGGCACCTGCATAGTCTCGAAGTAGGCTGGCATTCAGAGCCAGAGCTGACTCTGACAAGGTGTTTAAAATAAAGGAAAAAAATTTAAAAAGCTAAGGCAAGAATGAGTGGGAGACTAAAAAGAAATAAATCTACACATTTTGGGGCTGATGGGTGCTGTTGGCAGAGACTGGGGATCAACAGTTTTTCTCCAAGACTGCAGTTTTTGTTTGCCCCACACATCTGGTGTTCTACAAAAAAATACTTTGGAATTTTGTCTTTTTATTTATGGCTTCTCTATCTTCAACTGGGTTCCACATGTCTAGAGAGCATACGTTTTGCCTAAAGTTTGTCATCTTTGCCTATTTTGGCTGATGTTGGATAAATGTGGAAGGTAACAAAGCCTCACCATCCCCAAAAACGTTGCCACAGGGAAGCCTTTTCCCACTTGTTAGGTGAGTTCATCCCTCCAGCCTGAAGCTATGAATGTGCTCTGAAGAATATATGTAAAGTGCAATGTAAGACCTGTGGACATAATGGTGGAAATGATGCCTTCAAGATCCAAGTTCCCAGTCTGGTAGAATGGAGGACAATGAAAACCGACACTTAGGGTCAATGGTATTCATATTAAGGGGGGTTAAGTCTGAGGTGTTCCAGGAGCACTAAGTAAAGACAGCTGTGAGATCACCTAGGAGAATAACTGGCTTAATAAAGACCTGAAATATATGTAAAGGATTATGAAAGAGAGGAAACACTATTCAGGTAAAGCCAATAGATTATACAAAAGCCAAGAATAAAAAAGAAACAGAGGGGAATTCTATTTCTGGCTAGATTTACCTTCCTACCTGAAACAAGCAAAAATATATGAAGCTATGGTTTTCAAGCACTGGAAGTTAAGCCACAAAATCTAGTGATCCCTGGGAAGTGAGAAGTAAATGAGGTAAGCCCTAGAATTGTCTTGGCTTATGGCCTTGAAAGAATTTCCAGGCTACCCCCGACAGGCAATGGGAAACCAGGGAGAGACAAGTGGACTCCTAATTGCTGAGTGCAGAGCAACCAATATGGCTAGAGTTTTCTGGAAAGTGTACCAGAGAGGAGAGACATGCCCAGAGAGAGAACTCTAAAAATATGTTGAGGGTCTCCCTTACTCATTCAGTAGAGTGGTTACCACATGTATATGAAAAACTAGCCAGAGCAGGGAAAAAACAACACAAACAAAATTAGAGGGAAAATACTCAGTGCTCACACAGGGCCATAAAAAGTGTCTGTATCCAAAAGCCAGACTGGAAAGCATCACAATTAAGTATGTGTTATATAGAATATTCAAGGGGTCTTGTATCAATAGTGGGGAATAATTAGGTTTAGACCAAAACCTGCTCTAGACACGCCTAACAAATTTTAAAAGTAAGATCTAAAAGGATCAAACTGTTTCTAAGTAACGTAACTGCATCCTAGATGAAAGTTAAAGTCTATTTATAGGAATACAAAAATATCCAGCCACAATAAGATAAAATTCATAATGTCTTGCATCCAATTAAATATTAACAAACATAATGCAGGAAAATATGACCCATAATGAGAAGAAAACCCCAACAAAACTAATACAGAACAGATACAGATGCTAAAATTAGCATACGGTTAGAACTATATTCTAAACTTGAATATTGAAAACTATAGTGCATACACTGGATAAGATTCAAGGCAGATTAAAAATAAGAGATTGCAAAAGAAAAGCTTAATGAACTGTGGGAAAACTTTAAGTAGCCAAATACATGGGTCATTAGAGTTCCCAAAAGAGAGAAGATTATGGGTATTTGAAGAAAAAGGTGAAATTTTACAAACTTGATGAAAACTATAAACAGACCCAAGAAGCCCCAAAAAACCGGAAATAGAAGGAATATAAAGAAAATCACATATACATCCTAGTCAATTTGCTCAAAATCAGTAAGAAAGAAGAGAGCATAACAGCAGGCAGAAAAAAAGAGACAAATTATGAACACAGGAACACAGATAAGGAGGAGCACTGATTTCTCATCAAAAGCACGGTAGGAGAAAAGATTGTGGAGCAACATTTTTAAAGTACTGGAAAAAAAATGGTCACTCGAGTTTTATACCTAGTGAAAATATATTTCAAAATTGAAGGCAAAATAAAGACTTTTTCAAACATTCAAAAGCTAAAGAAAATCAACAGCAATAGACCCACAGTATAAAACATGTTAAAGAGATTCATTTAGGCAGAAAGAAATGATACTAAGGGGAAATGAAGAATGATGAACAGAAACTGGTAACTCCATGGATAAATACATAAGATTTTAAAAATTTAAATAGTTAAAATAATTGCCTAAGCAAAAATAATAACAATAAGATGAGAAGTTTAATATGTATATATATATATTTGTATATTTAATTTATATTAGTTATTTATGTGTGTTTAATTTATTTACATTTTATATATATGCATGCGTGTGTGTGTGTGTGTGTGTGTGTGTGTGTGTAAAATGCTTGACAAGAATAACCCCAAGACCAGGAGGAGAGATAGGGAAATATGTTATTTTAAGGTTATATTTGCTATACATGAAGTGGTATAATATTACTTAAAAGTAGACAGTTATAAGTTAAAAATATATCTATATACATTCAAGCAGCATTAAATTAATAAAGAGTTATTGTTAATAAATCAATAAAGGAAATAAAATTCAATCATAAAAAATACTTAATCCAGAGAAAGCCAAAATAGAAATAGAAACAAATGAGTCAGAAAACAATAACAAGATAATAAACATATACCTAATTATCAATAATCACATGAAGTGTGAACGAGATGAACCTCCCAATTAAAAGGCAGAGATTGTCTGATTTGATTTTTTAAAAAATGAATAAACTATGTATTCTCCTTCAAAGAAATGTACTTTAAATGTAAGGACACTAATAGGTTAAAAACAAAAGGATGGACAAAAGATATACTATGCCAATGCTAGTTAAAAGAAAGCTGGAATGTGTATATTAAAATCAGACAGAGAAGATTTCATAGCAGAGAATGTACTATGGACCAAAAAGATTATTTCATAATAACAATGGCATTAATTCAAGAGAACATAATCATCCTAAATGTTTGTAAAACTGCAAAAAGAAATAGACAAACCTACAATTTATAGTCAAAGATTTCAACATCTCTGTCTCAGTAATTATTAAAAGATAGACTGAAAATTCAGTAGGATATAGAGGACCTGAATGGCACTATCAGCTACCTCAGTCAAATTGACATGTATAGAACACTCCACCAAACAACAGAAGAACACACATTCCTAAAATGCAAACAGAACATTTATAAATTCGGACTCTATTCTAACACAAGTATCAATACATTCAAAATGATTAAATTAATATAAACCACAATGGAATGTAATTAGACATCATTAACATAAAATGTCCTGGAAAACTAAATATAATCCTTCCAAATAACCCTTGGACCAGAATTATCCAAAGGGAAAATAGAGTGCTTTTAACTACATTAAAATAAAAACACAGTAGTACTTGAAGGAAATTTATAGCACTAAATGGCTTTGGTAGAAAATAAGAAAGAATTCAAATCAAAATCAGTTATCTCTGTTTCTATCTCAGAAAATCAGCAATTATAAATAGAGGAGCAAATTAATCCCAAGTAAGTTTCAGAAATGAAATATTTAGGGGAGCCTTGGGTGGCTCAGTGCGTTAAGCATCCAACTCTTGATTTCAGCTCAGGTCATGATCTCAGGGTCAGGAGATTGGGCTGCATTGGGCTCCATGCAGGATGTGGAACCTGCTTAAGATTCTCTGGCCCTCTCTCTTTGCCCCTCCCTCTAGTCGTGTGTGTGCTCTCTCTCTCTCTCAAAAAAAAAAAAAAAAAAAAAGAACACAAATAAATAAAATAGAAAGTAGTAAAATAATAAAGAAAATCAATGTAACCAAAAGCTATATCTTTAAAAAGATAAAAAAAATGATACAACTATAGCTAGACTGATTTAAAAAAAAGGGTGGATATGAATGAGCAATATCATGAATGTCATAGTGACATCACTGCAGACTATACATATATTAAAAGGATAATAAAGGAATATTTTATAATTTTATGAATTAATTTGACAACTTATATGACATAAAAGCAGGGGAAGCAAATAAGAAAATTCGATTTCCATTCATGATAAAAACTCTCAGAAAACGAAGACAGAAGGAAACTTCCTCAATATGATAATTTACAACAAAACAAGAGGAAACAAAACTATACCTAATATCATATGTAATAGTGAAGGAATGAATGTTTCCCCTAAGATCTGAAACAAGACAAGGATGCCTGCTTTCACCCTTTCTATTCAACGTTTTAAGGAAAGTTGTACGTAACACAATAAAGCAAGAAAAAATAAATAGTATTGTCCAGATTGGAAAGGAAAAAGTCAATTTTTTTATTTTCAAATAACATGATTGTCTACATAGAAAATCTGATAGCACCTCCAAAATCACTACTAGAACTCATGTGAGTTTAGCAATATTGCAGAATACAAGATCGATATACCTGCATTAGTTGTATTTCTGTGTGAAAAAAACAACAGGAGGGGGGGCTGAGCAAGATGGTGGAGGAGTAGGAGACCTGGATTTCGTCTGGTCTCAGGAATTCAGCTGGATAGGGATCAAACCATTCTGAACACCTACAAACTCAACAGGAGATCGAAGAAAAGAATAGCAACAACTCTCTGAACAGAAAAGCGA